>NW_024962263.1:59855242-59970754 GCF_019238085.1 Lagopus leucura | reverse complement strand
AAAAAAAAAAAAAAAAAAAAAAAAAAAAAAAAAAAAAAAAAGACTCTCTAAGAAGTCCTAATAAGTCCCCTAGACTAATAAATTACTTGAAACAGAGATATCTGTAATGTGCAGGCTCTTCTGTGGTTAGAGAAATTGGAAAATAGGTGAGTTAGAATGACATCACAGGGAAAGAAAAAGAGATAGATTCAAGTGTACCTCAACTGGTTCAATTTATTTAGCATAAATATTTCCTTCTTTGTCACCTTGCACATTTTCCTTACCTTTCTATCTACCTACCACATGAACCAACCGTTGAGAATCTCCACATCTTCTGTCTACTGACATCTACTTGTTCTCACATTGCACAGGGATAAACCTCACATCAGAAAAGTAACATCTTCAAGTAGGACAACACTCCATGTTCAAACATGTGATCAACTTAATTTAGTTTTGAGAATTACCGGGTGTCAGCCCAGCTCTGGTAACTGACTATGCCTAACCCATTAACTTCCAGCAAACTCAAGGTAAGAAGAACAGACTTAGAAATTTGTAGTAGACTTGCTGCTGAGTGGAGAAACAAAGCTCCTCACACACTAACACACACATTTGAAGGACCACTCAAAGTAAAAAAGTTCAAACTTTGTTCTCCAAAGAGCATTCCTGGAAATTCCTGCAAGACTCATTCAAGTCTGAGAAATGTGCCAAGCGCTAAGCTTAGGTAGGGTAGAATATTCTGATGACTGAAAGAAGAGTGCAAGGCTCTACTGGGCATCAGTAGCATTGATGGTGTCAGCATTTTGGCTGTTTGAGAACTTATCAGGATAGAGGAAACTTCAGCTCTTAGCCCCACTGCAGAAGCAAAAGCAGTATGTTTATTAAATTATTTTTGAATCTCAGATGTTCTGCATCTAGAAATGGCAAATTCGTGTAGAAAAAATGTGGAAGGAAATTACTTTGCGGCTTAGAGAAGGGAGAATAATAGGGTTTCATCCCTTAATTATTTCTTCTTTCAATTTCGTGGGGAAAAAATGCTGTTTGTGATGGCAAGTATGCTCTATTCTATCCTGTTCTGCTCATTTTGCTGCCCTCGTCAGAACTACATTTGGGCAGCAGGAAGGCATTATTTGGTTCAACCACCAGCAGGCACATGTGGTTCCTCTTTTCCCAGCTGCTCCCCAAGGAAGAACTGTTTTCTGTATCATGTTTCACTCTACAGCGCTCTTTCTTTTAATGTGCACTTATCTAAGTTTGCAGACTGGAGCCTTTGTAAATGCTCATGTTCCTGTTCAGTGTATACCAAAGTCAGAGGATAAATATCAACTATAAAAGCTCTGTCATTCAAAATGTTGACTCTCTCTGCCTGTTGATATTCAGACGTAGATTGACAGGCAGGCTGCTGCTCTCGAAGACAGGACTTTGAACTGGGGAGCTGGCCTGGTCCCAGCTGCCTTCAGGAGCACCAGAGCCAACCCAGGAGCTGCACCAATGCTGGCCCTTCAGCTCTGAGGTCAGCTGATCCCAGTGGGTTTCTCTATTTTAAATGAATTAAAGTGAATGACAGCTTCTGTGGCTTAGTTACTGGAAAGAGATCATCCTTGTCTTATATGCTTATACCTGAAAAGTTTACTGCTCTTGTATTTCCAGAACAATGCCGTTTTAACCTAGATCATTTGTAATGAATTCTGCAATAATCACTGCAGAATCTCTACTATTTTTATGCTGTTTTGCTTGTTGATGATTAAATCAATGTCTTTATATTATTTACAGAAATGCTAAAGCTAATTTGAAAAACAGGAAGAGTTGGCTATAGAGGCTTTCATAGGAATACAAAAAATGCAGAGACTCTGTCTTCCAGGTTGGTTTACACAGTGTGAAGAAAGGACAGCAGCTACACCAAAGGAAGGCCAGGGGGATACAGGACTACAATTTCTGGGCCTCTTCAGAATTTTTAGTATGCACCAAAAGCCACACGGTCAACTGAATGAATGTTCCACCCCAGTGAGATTTCTAGCATATTAGCTTTAGGACGTTCTTGAGTCCTTTTGTATCCCTGAAGTACATTTTATTAAAAAAGCCCATAGCAGAATAAACAATGGGCTAAAAAATACCACTGTTTTTGAACACACTTGAAATGTGTCAAGTGCAGCTGCATTACGGAGAAGGTTGTAAAAGTATATCTGCATAGCAGATGTAGTTACCGGGGGGTTAGCTGAGTGTGTAAAGCATGCAGCCTTGCAAAACAGTATAACAGAAAAGCAGTTTAGAAGAAGAAATGTGTTTTGGTTATTTTTGCGAGAAAAAGAATATTTCGATTTGGGCTTGTCATCTACCTTCCACTTGAGTCATACTATTTTTGTCTGACCTTGGTTGTCACTAGTCACGTAATAAATTCATCTGTAAACATAGCCAAATTTACATTTGATATGGATTGTATCTATATAAGGCTCAAGAAGAGATGCATTTTCTTCCCTCCTGATGTACGTGTCAGTACACCAATTTGGAGGTTGCTCTAATGCAGTTTGGGTATAGATTTGAAACAAGAGACAAATGGAAGTTTTTCTTCAGGGACACTGCACTTTTCTTTTTGGTTTCTCAAGCCCAGAGAGGTCATAAATTAGATGGATAGACTCTCTCTCCTTGGTTGCTTCCTATTCATTTCTCCACACTAAGTGCTGCCATCAGACACACCTGTGCCACAGCATCTTCCCGTGGCAGTCGGTCCCACCTAATTTGGGAAACAGCAGCTGTGCCCAGAGAGTGACGTGCAAAGTGGAACCGAGGTGGATGCATTAATCTGTATTTCTCCTTGCAGTGACCTGCCAGCTGCTAAACCATCTCCATCTTCCTGCTGTCGTGGCAGGAAGTGGTTGCGCTTTGTGTCCAGAGAAGGGGAACAAAACTGGTGAGGGGTCTGGAGCACAAGTCTCATGAGGAGCAGATGAGGGAGCTGGGATTGTTTCGTTCGGAGAAGAGGAGGCTCAGGGGAGACCTCATTGCACTCTACAACTTCCTGAAGGGAGGTTGTGATGAGGAAGGGTTTGGCCTCTTCTCCCAGGCAACAAACAGGACCCGAGGAAACAGCTGCAAGTTGCACCAGAGGAGGTTTAGGTTAGACATAAGGAAGAAGTTTTTCTGTCAGAGAGTGGTCAGGCACTGGAATGGCTGCCCAGGGAGGTGATGGAGTTGCTGTTACTGACAGTGTTCAAGAGGCGTCTGGATGAGGAGCTGCGAGATGTGGTTTAGTGCTTGAGTAGCAATGGTAATGGGAGGATGGTTGGTCTAGATGATCTTGTAGTTCCTTTCCAACCTTGTGATTCTATGATTCTATGATTCTCCCAGTTAGATAAAAGACCCATTGCTCGATCAAGAACAGAGCCTTGTAGTAGCTTTGAAGCAGCTTTTCTGATATTCTTTTTCACATGTCTTTGTTTCCCAGTAGAAACAATAGACTAAGAAATCTAATGACATGACCACAAGACAAATCCTTTGATCCAGACTTTTTAAAGTATTTCCTTGTTTTGAAGTGCAGATTATTTGATTATTTGAACAGGTAGATTTTAACACGAAACATTCTTCCAAACTCCTTTGGTATCTGAATTGCTTTGTTGCCACCAAGTGGTCTGTGGAAGCATTTCTCTACATCACAGTTTGATACAGCAAAACAACTGAAGTTCGTGTAAAAACCAAAATTAAGAAAGATGGATTTAAAATGCAAATGAAACTCATGTAGTAGCTTTTGTTTGGATTGATGTTGAATGTTTTGAGTGAAGTGAAATTTTTGCTCTCCAGCCATGGCAATTGTAAGTTACTGCTGTGAAGCAGATGCTGTTGGAGAAAATGCCATTTATTTATTCTAGCTTTCATTTTCTTGGCCAAGCACAATTTATTAGCAAGTGGATGCTACACGTAAATATTGCTATCCATCACTGTAATGAAAGGAATGATTTTTCTCAAATATCACAGTGCTTTGTTCACCATTTGAATTCTGTTAAAACAACGTCGATGCTGTTTATGTTTTTAAGGAGTATCTGCTTTCCCAGTGATACCTGTTCCCTAGGATTAATCTTGCCCTCATTTTCAGCCTTCTGTCTTTTTCATTATGTTGACAAGTCATGTTTCTCAGAGTGCCATATCCTCATCACTTCTTTGCATTCCTTTATGTAATTTAAGTACAGAAGATCTTCGCTCACTACATAGATGAAAATTCATACTTTCAGATTTAGAGCCCTTTTAAAAAGGAACAGAAAGGGCTCTATACTCATGAAATGTGTCAACTGTTTTCCAGCTAATCCGAGAAATCTCTACTGAAGTACAGTAACACTGTTCAGTCGTTAGGCATCTCTTTGATTATCTCCTCACTTTGCCCAAATAGAGCACAACTGGAATCTGCCAGGGTTTTGCTACAGATGGAACTGGGAACACTCAAAGTTACAGGAGATGAGACTTGAAGGAAATAAAAACGAAGTTCTTAGTATAATCCAGCTTTAGACTTTATGTAAGCTCCACACAGACTTAACTGAAAAGTTCCTATTTATATATATGTAGCCTGACTAAGGATGACACAAAGACAACAGAAGTTAAATGATGTGCTTCTACTTTATTGGAGTGTTTTTTCAAGTTATATAATAAAAGAGCAGATGATGATTTCAAGAAGCTGAATGCTTTTGCTGACTGAAAGTTGAACAACTAATTCATACAGTAATATTATGTTTACTACTTAACCATTTTTGTGTACATAGATTGAGCACTAAAGGATTCCATACAAAAAGTGTATCCTTTGGCAATTAAATACAGTGATCTGTAGAGTGCTTGAAAAATGCCATTTCTGAGTATTTAACATCTGAAGTGTATCATTAGTTTGAAAAAAAAAGGCAAGTTTATAATTGTAGTTGCTGATGTCTAGCAGATTGAATAGATTTGATTCTTAGAATCAGTTTTCTAATGTGAGCAAGCCAATTTACAAGGCCTAGTGATTTCCTGAGAATAGATAATAGATACTAATAATTGCCTAAAATGTCATGGTTGTTTTTTTCTTTTTCTTCTTTTTTTTCTTTTTTTTTTTTTTTCCCTCTGCAGACATCTCCCAAAGTCATCCTGCTCTGTTTGCTGGCAAATGAAATGAAGTAATGAAAATGAAGCAGACAGATAGGAAACTCGTTTAATTTTGTATCTAAGCAAATTTTAGCAAAAAAAAAAATTATAACCTTTGTAAACTCAGAGTTATGCTTTGCTGTCTGCTGTTTGCATGAGAATTACCTTGAGCAGTTCTTGTTGGACTGCATGGATGAGGAACTTGATACTGTCGCGCTGAAACTGTACAAATGCTGATACAATCAGTATCACTATACAGTGAGTATTCAATAGAAACAGCAAAATGCACCACATTATTATTTATTCCACTTCAGTAAAGCCCATCATTTTCTCAGCAGTACATCAGTAAAGCAAGGTGCATGTTTAAAATCCCAAAGCTTGGAAGAGAAAAAAACATTTTTTTACAGAAATTTCATTGCAGCAAGTAATGCACATAGAATCAGAAAATCATAGAATTGCTCAGGTTGGAAAAGATCCTCAAGATCATGAAGTCCAACCTCAACCTAACCATACTGCCCTAACTCTAACAACCCTCCACTGAATCCTGTCCCCTAAGCACCACAGCCAAGTGGATGTTAAACACATCCAGGGATGGTGACTCCACCACCTCCCTGAGGAGCCTATTCCAGTGCTTAACAACCCTGTCTGTAAAGATATTTTTTCTGATATCCAACCTAACCTTACCCTGGTGCAACTTGAGGCCATTTCCTCTCGTCCTGTCACCTGTCAGCAGTGAGAAGAGGCCAACCCCACTCTCTCTGTAAGCACCTTTCAGATACTGGAAGAGAGGTTCAAATAATTAAATAATCTCAATGTGTAGCTTAATATGTAGCCTGTAATGCTTAAAGCATTAAGATTGTCGCTTCCTAGGGATTAGAAATATTTTGTACATTTTTACAGTATAGTTCAAATTCATCAGGATCTTTTAACATATCTACCATCCATCTGTAAATATGTATTCATGAATATATGTAAACACATGCAGTGCATAAAGTTACATATGCTCTGGAGAAGAATCAAGACTAAATTAAAGCAATTTAGAGCTCCTTGGCTATTCCCATTCATGCCATGTTTCCACAGAACCCATTTTATGCCAGAGCTATGCCCATCTTTGACATACAGCTTGGTTTTAAGATGAAATACCTTCTTAATCTTACATATAGTGAGCTTATAGATCAAACAAGTAATGGCAGAGCTGTACAGGTAAGAGGCTTGTATTCATACATTAAAAAAATAGCTATTTTCTCACATGACATTAAAAGAGCGAAAGCATCTTTCTAGCCTAGTCCTTTACACATATTCTGACTTTATATATAGTGTCCTACACAGTTTCATCATTCCTTCTTAACTTGTATAATAAAATGTGAAATAAAACACAAAATAAGTTCTTAGCAAGTAATGAATGCAGTAGGAAATGTAGAGCTTAAGTACATATTTAGAGGTCAAACAAGGGATTGATATATATTGAAATGGCACTTGAAAAGACAAAGCAATGGAGAGGGCTGACCAGCTACTTCTGCTTAATTTTCTGCTACTAACAAAGATAGGGGGATTTTCCATGCAAAATGTAGCATATTTAAAATCAAAACCAGCAAATGAACCAATTGCATAATCAAACCCAAGTGGTTCTCTGTCACAGAATACAGAAGTATAGAAAGCAGAAGACCCTAAAAGACCTGAAGCCCATTCTCATGGAAGGATAAGCCAGCTGCAAGACAAAACCACAGGAATTAATTCACCTGGATTCAAAGGGGAATAGACATTTATCTAGATAACTTTCCGTTATGTTTGTATTTCATAAGACCAGCAGGCACAGTCCTGTGTTGAATCTGACATTATAAATAATAATTTTCATTTATTTTTCATCTGAATTTATAAAGCAATGAAACTGGCCAACAAAGTGGGGGAACTGAAAGGTGAGATAAATGAAACATAAATTGAGCAGCTTGCTGAGTAATAAACAGGCTATTTCAGTAAGAAAATGCTCAATTGTGAGTGCTACCAAGAATTTTTCATCCTCACTAAACCAGGCTTATGTCTGTAAGGATCTAGGTTCTTAACCTATACTGACAAACCGGTGGCAGATTTGTGGAGTGGCAGGTGCACATCTGTGGCCCAGGCAGCACTTCGTATTTGAATTCTGAGAAACAGCATAGGCCCTTCGGAGGTCACAACATGTGATGTTTGATAGAGGCTGAACAAATTGGACATAAGGGAATAAGAGATTAAAAGTTTAATTTCAGAAGCAGTCACTAGAAAGAAGCTTGAGTGCAGAAGGATTGAGACTTGTGAAAAGTGTCTTAGTAATAACTGGCTCATCCCTGAGGTCTCAAGGCTGGCAAAAATCTCACTGAAAGGGATGGAAAGTTCTTCTCAATGAGCTTTTGAAATAAGCAGTTTCTAGTTCTTGGGGGGATATAGGGGTTTTATTTTACATAAAATATATAACGTGGAAAATCTGTGGATCAATCTAATATATACAATAAACTGGCAGACTACAATGGATGCTGTCCATCAAAAAAATGAATATGTATAGATAAATTTTTGGACAGGGAGTGGGGGCAGTTGGCCCTTCCCTTCCCTTCCCTTCCCTTCCCTTCCCTTCCCTTCCCTTCCCTCTTTTCTTTTCAAGCAGGCTTTATTATAATGCAAATATTCTTCCAGACAGATGCAGACTTTCTTGAGAGATAATCTGATGATCCCCTCTCTGGCTTTCCTCTTTTAAATACAGCTCAGCTGATGAATCAGGTGTTCCACAGACTCTTTTGCAATCTTATTTGATTTAGAAATTAGCTTCAATTACAAATATGATTTTGTTCTATTCTTCCTTTTTACTGATGTTTTTAAAGGAACTAATTTCTATTAGGAAAGAAAGAAAGACAGAGGACAATTTGGTTAGCAACTGTCAGTAAAAATGCAATAATTTATTATTGTCAAAGCAGCCTAATTTGTCTTTTTATGTCTGCTTTAGATGAGTATTTGGCTACTTTTGATTTCATAGTGAGTAATTATTGGGGTTGTCTTGTTGGCTCAGCTGGACAATTGTATAATGAATGAGGGAATACTGAATGAATACAGAATTGCTGAAGTCAGACATCCAGAGAAACCATCAGACAGGCAGTCATGCCAGTATATCCTTGCAGTTGAAAAAGATATCTCTGCATTTAAGGAAACACAACTTTTGTCACAATAGATAACAGAAACAGCATGACACGTTTTGTGACACAAATTATCTGTCCCTTTGCTGTTCCCTTAGGCAACCTACAACCAAAGAGATCCATGAAGTCTCATGAGCATGTTCCAGGCACAACTTCCAAAAGCAGCACTCAACTTTGCACACCTGCACATAAATGGCATTCCAGAGGTATGAACTTTCAGTATTGCTTGTTCTGTGAAGCTGCAGTTCCTGGATTCAGACAGACTTCCAGATTTTCCCTTTGCAACATGAATCAGGAAATAGAACTGTTTCCTTCAGAGTGTCTGGTACGATGCTATAGTTCTAGGAGAAAAGCAATGTTGATAACACACCAATGCTTATAGTTGCTGCTAAGCGGTGTGGTACAGAGCCAAGGTCATTTGCAGCAAAGGGCCAGAGGAGCTGGACGGGAACAGAATTAGAACAGCTGACTTAAACTGGCCAAAGGGATATTCTATATTTTATGAATCAAGTGGAAGGAGCTTTGAAGAATGTGGGAATGCATCTCACTCTCCTCCACTGCCTGGGGGACTAGCTGGGCATCAACTGGGGGGTGATGAGCAATTGCTTATACATCACTTATTACATACACTTTCATATATATATATTCATAAATATTTTCCTTTTCCCTATCTTAGTAAGAAGTTTTCTCTCAAACCATGAGTTCTTCTTTCTTTTTTTTTTTTATTCTCTCCTCCATTACACTAGGAACAGGGGGAGCGAGTGAACTACTGGGCTGGATTAAACCACAACAGACTTACAGTCATTATGTATGTCTTGTACACAGTTTTTAGGTTTTTTTCTAGTGGATATTTATGCTAAAATGTCATTATAGTTCAGCTTAATGAGCAGCATGGTTGGAGATAAGAGTCAGAATCTCAAAAAATGGATCAGTGATACTATCATGTACTTCTCCACAGCATTCTCTAATAGATTTCAAAACTAGAAAGAACACTGTATTTCTGTTTTCATTTCTCTGCTGATGATGTCTACTAAAGCTATTTGTAAAAAGCACATCTGTTTCAGTGATATTTGAAAACTAGCAAGTTTCATAAGTTTCAGTTCTTCTGGATAAGTACGTGTAACTACCATGACATTATGATCAGAAAGAACTGAGAACTATGAATTCAAGAGAAAGGCAAGAAAATGATGTTGCAACACTTGTTTTTATGGTCATACATCTTTTGGAAGTATCGTAAGTTTATTTGTAGTAATCCTTTTTTTTTGGAAAAAAGATCAAAGAAGAAGCAGAAGTATTAACTGAAGATCACGCAGGAGATAGAGAACACGCCCACTATGTGTAAATGAAAAAAACACTGACTGATAGCTAACAAATTCTTATATACATCACATCATTATTTATGGATGACAAGCTATTCAATCAGTTGCTAAGCATTTAGCTGGCAGCAGATGACAAAGAATTCTGCTGTTGATTCTGGCAGAGAAACTTAACGTTACTCAGCAACATAGTGATGAGCATTGTAAATACCACATATGGAGAAACCTACAAGCAGTTCTTGGGGTGTGCAAGTGATTAAAATTCCATGTACTTTATTGTGTAAGGTCAGATGTAAACACTCATTAAAACTAAGTCTATGTCGTATATTTCAGCTGCTTAGCTTGCCTTTCTCTTCTTGGAGTGTCTCCTCTTTTTCTGAGCTAGAAACATAAAATTGTTATCCTTATTATCTCTTGGTAGAGGTCAAATACAGATCCACGGATATTAATGCCCTGTTGGGTCACTGTTTCCCGTGTAGATGGCAAAGTCTTTTCTAAATCATGAAACAGAGAATTTCTAGTTGAACAACGCCCTTGCCAGCAGAGGCTGTTTGTACCTTAGTCACACAGACAGCTGTGTATGTCGTGTGTACCTCTGAGCATCTTTCTAAAACATTCTATCTAATGAGGTGGCTGTGAACACAGAAAGGTTATTTTAAAGTTATTGGTTTTATGTCCTTAGAAAGCAAAACGTGGATGATGGTAAACAAAATAATTTCTTACATTTTTAGTATCTGCCTTATTAGGGGAAAAACTCCAAGCCAATTTTGACAGTGCTAGGATTTTCACCTTTTCCACATGCCCAAATGCAGTCTACAGCAGCCTCACAGCCAAAGGAGGAGCCTTCCCAGCCCTGGCCCATCAGTGCTCTCCAGGGTTGGGGCTCCCATCACCTCCACCACCACCGCCTCTATTATCTAAGACAGGGAAGGTTTACGTTAGATATGAGGAGGAAGTTTTTCACACAGAGGGTGATGATGCACTGGAACAGGCTGCCCAAGGAGGGATGCCCATCTCTGGAGCCATTCAAGGCCAGGCTTGATGTGGCTCTGGGCAGCCTGGTCTGGTGGTTGGCGACCCTGCACATAGCAGAGGGGTTGAAACTGGATGATCATTGTGGTTCTTTTCAACCTAGGCCATTCTGTGATTCTATGATCTCCACCATCACTATCATCACCACCACCGCCACCATAACTACGACCACCAGCAGCACCCATGTTGTCCACTGGCTCCCCTCTACTCCACTTCCTACTCGAGAGATGCTGGTGATGGTGGAGGTCTTGTAAAACAACAAAGGAAAAGAGGGAGTATTGGGCTGGCACTGGGAAATGATGGTAACCAGGGCTTCTGTTTGTGTCCTCTTTTTTTTTTTTTTTTCTTCCATCCTTGCCACTATTTTTCTTTCTTATTAGTTTTCTCTTTTTGAGAAACAGAACCTGCATTTCAGCTCTCTGTTGTGACATGACTGGGATTCCTCCAAAAGTGCCCGAGCTGTGATTCAGTGACTGACTGTGTCATTACTTTGCAACTTGTCATTGCTTACATGATAAATCAGCTATAAATATTGTATCATCACCTGAAAAAACTTATTTTGGTTATTAATCTCTAACTGGAGTGGTTTTATAGCTAAACAAAGGGATATTTCTTTTTGATTGAAAGTCTGTCCTAAAAGAAAAAAGCTCACTGAAGGGATAAGAGATGCTCATGTTTAGGGCATCTGTAAAAGCCTTCCCAAGCCCTGACAGAGTTCCTGTTTCAACTTTTGCTACTGTGCCTGATGCCAGCAATCCTCACCACCAGCCCATTGAAAGGAAAGGAACAGCGCTGAGTGTGTGCATAGAAACAGGAGGGAGCACAAGATGCAGTCGTACCACAATAATGAGACAGAAAAATGAAGAGCAAAATCTTTTTACTGATTAAAAACAAACAAGCAAACAAACAAACAAAAACCAACCTCAATCAGTGTTAAGTGTTAAGGCATTTATTTGTTTGTTTGTTTAAGTAATTAAGAATTAGTGTTCCTGTTTAAATAGCAGTAATAAAGTTAGAACTTCAGTAATGTTTACCGTAATTAAATGTTTGTTTAAATTAATCCAAACTCATTGTAAGCCACTGTTTTTATTTGTGGGGATTTTTGTACCAGTGATTTTTTTGCATGTATCTGGGACCCATGGATGGCAGTTAGATTTAGAAATGTGTATGAAATTTGTGATAAGACAGGGACTGAGAGTATTGTACTGCAGTCACAGTGTTGGGGCGAAGGCAGGTTCAGCTCTGATAGAATCATACAATAATAGAATGGCTTAGGATGGAAGCTACCTTGAACATCACTGAGCTCCAATCTCTCTGCCATGGGCAGGGCTGCCACCCACCAGCTCAGCCTGCTCAGGATCCCATCCAACCTAGCCTTGAAAGCCTCCAGGGATGGGGCACCACAGCTTCTCTGGGCATCTGTGCCAGTGTCTAAACACCCTCTGAGTAGAGAATTTCTTCCTAACATCTAACAAAAATTTCCCCTCTTTTAGTTTAAAGCCATTCCCCCTAGGAATGGGGAAATGTCACGCTACTCTTGTTAGTCAAATAGTCTGTTTCTGGCAAAGCTAATAATGCTTTCTTCAGTATGGGAACTCTGCAATATGTGATCACTATACCGTACAGAAAGCTGCTCTCCCATAGGGAAAGATGAGTTGCCATCATGCAATAGTAGAACAGTATTATACTAGCACATATATTCTTTCATACAGCTCATTCGTCTATTTTTCCAGTTAACATTTATAATTAAGTAATGGAGTACCACGACAGTAAACAGTAATCCTACATCTAGATTTACAAATCACAGAATCACAGAATTGCAGAACCATAGGGGTTGGAAGGGACCTCCAGAGATCATCGAGTCCAAACCCCTGCCAAAGCAGGTTCCCTAAATGTCATGTATATGACCTGTTCTCTCATGTATAAAAATACCCAGGTGTTCCCAGCTCATGTAAAGGGAGCTGATCTCAAACACAGGAACATATCTAGTATTATCACAGTTCCTGATAGGCCACACATGTTTTGTGGCTCCATTAGCTTTAAATGAATGTACCCTGATATCAAGTGAGCATGTAGCCTGGATACTAATGAGTTTTTCAGACTTTAATTTCCTCCTCTCCTCTCTTCTCCAATACCTGCAAAAGTGGTTAAAAGAAACGGATATTCATTTCCCTTCACAGCATGTGGCTAACAGACATTTCCAATTTGACAGGGGTGGAGAAAGGGAGAGCCAACCTCCATCCTCAGATGCCAGAGTGAATCAGGAAGCTCGGAGCAGGGCCCTTATCTAGCAACAGTGGTGAAAGGAAGTTGTGCTGCTGTCTCTTCTCTGAGAGCTGTTCTGCCTCCTCGAGTGACTGACAAATGCAGGACCAGACCGCACCGACTCCTCTCAGAGGTACATCATCTCCAGGGAGGGGCCCTGGGTTGATCCAGCAGGGAGGCAGCCAGAACAGGGAAAAGAAGGCATTCCAGATACCTTGGTGCTCTGGTCTGGGCTCTTGTCCATTGCCTTCCACGCAGGAGAGCAGGACTCCCCATGCCACAAACATCCTCCCTACTTCATGGCTGCTGAGTTGTTGAGAGCAGGCTGGAGGCTAGCAGGATGGCTCTGCTGTGACCTTCCTTTTTTCCGTGCATCTGTGCACCAGGCAGTATTTGCTCTTAAATATTTGTTTTGCAAAGTGACATCAGCAATGTGATACTGGCTGCAAGACCCTGCAGTAAGCACTTCAGTATATTACGAAGAATTAAGTAACATAGAACAAGGAAAGAAGTGGATAATATAGGAATAATGGGATATTAGTAAAAGATAAAAATAAAGCCCCGGAGCTTTCTACAATATGCAATTAAGTAGGAAACACACTTATTTTGAATAGTCTTCCACTGTGCAACTAAATTGTGAAAATACTGCCATCATCTGGACGATTAAATATATGAACCTAATTTTCATTCCGCCGCTGGGCAAAACATTTGAGAAAGTGACGGAGCAGAATTCTGCTTGAATAAAAACTGTGCCAAATTGCAGTGATGAATAAACAGTTAATTTCAGAAATAAAGTACCGAAGCTCTGATACTCTACGGTTGCAATGTGGCTTATAGACCTACTGATTTAGGTGGAGTGTATGAGGAGCTGTGTGCGTCAGGAGGGAGATAAACTTCAAATAACCTGAAAAAGTGCTTGTGTATCCTGAAAAAATCCTTTTTTTCTTTTCTTTTTTTCTTTCCAACAATTTGTTAGAAGATGCTTCTCTAACAGAGTTTGTTTATTTTTGAGGGACATTCATAACAAACAACATGAAGTTGCATGGTTTCCCTTTAAATGCAAACTTTCTTTGGAGTCGTGTCTTTTTTTGTGTGCCTAGAGTCTAATTTTCAGATGCCACTTCCTCCACCCTCCCTTTTTATTCCCCCATTTCCTACTTTCGATGATAGGCAAATTTGAAGATGCATATGTATTGAAGAGTTATTAGTTCTTAAGTATTATCACAGGCTCAAATCTTGTAACAAGCTTGTGGCAATGATTTATAAAATCTAGACTTTCAAATCTTTTTATGTACTGTGCAAAACTTGTTTCCCTTTACTATTTCTGTATCCCGTATTCCATGAGAGGCGGTGGCTCAATTTAATTTTAAAACATGAATGATCCTCTTATGCATGCATGCATGAGCAAATTTGTTAAATTAAATGAAAATTCACTGTCTTTTTAAATTAACTGGAACATAAATGACTTGGAGGAGAGAAATCTACCTTGTTTTTTGTCCATTAGGGAAAAGTAAACCTTACTGCCTTAAATTCCTTAACCTTTGAAGTCAATGTATGTGGCAAAGTAAAAAGATATATAAAGCCAGGAAACTCAATTATGCTTAGTCTTAATAATCTAGAAAGTATGCATCTCTCCAATTAGGACTGTGGAAACGTCCCAGTAATATAGAACAGACAAACTGCACAGCTTCAGAGCAAATCCTTCCACAAATTCTCTAGACTACCATGGTTTCCTGAGACTGTCAGCAGTTCACAAAAAAGTAGTTTTCTGAGGTCTTTCTGAAACTTGAAGCTGTTAACAAAATTTCACTTCCCATATTTGTACTTGACTATACAGTGTACATGTCATATACTGTACGCTATGTAGAGAGAAATAGAAGGGAGGAGAAAGCAAGAAAAGTAAAACAGTCTTTGGACTCCTGCTTGGTAGAGTCCAGAGGAAAAAGACCCTGGAAGGAGGAAGGGCCCAAGGAAGCTTGTTAATGTTCAAGGAGCAGCTCCTCCAAGTTCAGGAGCAGTGCATCCCAACAAAAAGGGAGTCAGAGAAAAATGCCATGTGGCCTACATGGATGAAAAAAGAGCTGCTGGTAAAACTCAAATGCAAAAAGAAAATGCAGAGAGGGTAAAGACAAGGATGGGTAACTTGGGAGGAACACAGTGATACTGTCTGGGCATCCAGGGGTGAAGTTAGGAAAGCTAAAGCACAAATGGAAGTAAATCTGGACAGAGTTATCAAGGACAAGAAGGGCTCCTGTAAGTACGTGAGTGATGAGGGAAAATGTGGTTCTCCTGTTGAATGAAACAAGAGACATGGTTACACAGAAGATTCTGAATACATTCTTTGCCTCTCTTTACCCACAATACTGGCCTTCAGGAATCCCAGGCCCTAGAGATCATAACAAAAGGCTGGACCAAGAGAGATGTAGCCCTGATAGCAGAGGATAGAGGATGTAGCCCTGATAGCAGAGGGGAAGGAAATACTTGAGCAAACTCATAAATCCCTCCCAACCAATCTGTGATCCTGTGATTCTGAGAGCAATTTAATTTTCAAAAGTCCATGATCACTGCAGGACAAAACCTAAGAAAATGATTACATTGATGGATTCTCATATGTAGGAGGATAATTTATTTGTTATTACACACTCTTTCAACAAAAATCTTCTTACAGATGTATCTAAATTAAGCAGTCTGACGTACCTAACCCTTCTGCATATTTAGAACAGGAGATAAACGGTAGCTAAAAAGTGCTAAATATAAACCAGTTTCTCTTTCTAAAAGTTGATAACACAAAAGAGGTGGTAAACATGGCATATCATTTAGGACAAAGATGATGTGGATAATGTCTATGTAAGCTTGTTTGAGCTCAGATAACACGATCACTGCAAAGGATATCAACTTTCTTGTCCAAGAGCCAGTTGGTCAAACACCACCAAAGTTTGCAAAGCTCAAAAAGTAAACATTGGAAACTGCACTTAGTTGTGCTCATAGATATATTATTGACAAAAGTCAGAAATAGAGGATAACCTCTGGAAATGAATTTTAGAAACCAGTATGCAAAACACTGGCTTGGTTTCACAAAATGATGTGAATTTCCCAAAGCCTTTCTCAAGTATAAGGTTACATCAGGCAAAGTTAAAAAGGGATGCTGGAAAAAAAAATGTGGTTCTGGGCTGCAGCATGTATAGTAGCTGCATGCGTGGGAGTAGCCACAACACGACACTGAAAGCAGTGAAGGCAGCGTTTGGTGGGAGTAGGAAAAAGAACAATCACCATCTTTCTTCCTGTTAAAAACTGTAAACAGAGGGTTTGTGCTCATATATCCATGGAGGATTGCTTTTGATAGACACAGTAAGTATTACCACTTTGGATGATAAATTGTTTCGTGCTTCAGGAACCAAATTTGTCATTGTTACGTTGTGCTGTTTTTTTCCTGCCTGGTTGTTGCTGCCTCTGGCACTCAGACATCCAGACTACGAAGAAGAAGGGGCAGAGGCTGGACAGACCCTGGTGTTCTGCCAGGCACCCCTAGGGCTGGCTGCCTTCACTACACGGATAACCTGCCCAGCTGGCAGGAGTGTGCTGCACACAGCACACTTTCAGTGCCCTCCTGCACTGCTGGCACTTCACTGTGGCTCAGTGCCACCAGAGAAAGACCTCCAGCAGAGGTCCAGGCAAATGAATTATCACAGAATCACCAAATATTCCAGGCTAGAAGGGATCTGCAGGGATCATTGGGTCCAACTTTGTTGTATCCATGTTTTAGCAAAAATGCACACCTTTTAAAAACAATTGCTGATACAGAACTGTTGTATCACCACCAGTTTGAGGTGTCTGTCATTTCAGTTTATGTCTTTCAGAATGAAAATTGTTGTGTTATCAGAACATTCATCTTCAACTCATCATTCAAATCTGATATGGGCTGAATTTCTCCTCTTCCTCCATTGGCAGAGCTTAGGATTGTTAAACCTGAATATACTTCAAGAAAAAGCCTAAGGACTAATTGATGACTGTAAGCCCTGGTGTCTTTTGATGTGGATCACTAAGTAGTGAGCTTTGTAACAAAAAATAAAATAAATAAATAAAATCATAGCATTTCACAGTGAACCCTACAATTTAACAACTTGTTCTAAGGGACTAAGCAGAGATTTTTGAGCTGTGCTTTTAGATGATATTCAGAAATACAGGTGGTTTGAGCTATCATCTTGCATCTGTGATTTGAAGATAGAACTGCTTACTTGTTGGATCTGATCCTGAATCTCATGGTTACTCATCACTGCAATTCAGAGGAGCAGCACTATCCTTAAATGCTTTTGTGTCTTAGGAATATGAATGTGCCCCGAGGCACCTTGATGATAATAATGAACATTTTTCAAATGTGTAAGTGAAGATCTGCTTAACATACAGAAGGCTTTATTTTCCCCCATTCTTTTACCCCTGACATGGTAGATAAGAATCTGAACATCCAAACTCCCCAGATTTACTGTAAGAAAATACTGTCAGTCTGGAGATATGCTAATTTTTTCCAGTGAAATGAGATCTGTGGAAAAAAATATTGGTTGTCAGGGAAATGCCTCATGGAAATGTGCTGTTTGGTGACAGTTTTCTTGACCACTGCACTAGCAATGGTGACTCTGAATCTTGCATTTGCTATCCTGCTCCATGGGATGCCCCACAGGCTGCCCCACTCATACCCTTTCTCCCACCCTTGGCAAGTTCTTTACTATGAGAGTGGTGAGGTGCTGGAACAGGCTGCCCAGAGAGGTTGTGGATGCCCCGTCCCTGGAGGTGTTCAAGGCATGGGCAGCCTGGTTTAGTATGAAATGGGGAGGTTGGTGGCCGTGCCTGTGGCAGGGAGGTTGGAGCTTCATGGGGGGGTTGGAGATTCATGATCCTTGCGGTTCCTTCCAACCCAGGCCCTTCTGTGATTCTGAGGTACCCTCAGAGCTTAAGAGAACCAGAAATTCCAGGAGGGAGAGCTTCTTAACTCAATTCTACTTTAAATACATATTGTAAATTAGCAATTTTAAAACAATTTTAAGGAGGTCTTTTCTGCAGGAAGCATCAGTAATCTTTATATACACTCACTCTGGCTTCTTCTTTTCCTTCTCTGAGTAGGATGGGAGGATAATAGAGGCCTGATACCGAATTAGATGAACTTACTAGTGGGATTAAGCGAGGAAAAATTTGTAGACAGACCTGAGAAAACTCCTGTTGCTTTGACAGAAGGAAAGGTAACTGTCATAGCTAAGTACGTAGTTGCAGTACTAAGGAGAAGGACAGTACAAGTACACTGCTGAACTTATGAGTTGTTTTCAGTATTTTCTTTTTCCATTTATTTATTTATTTATTTATTTATTTATTTATGTTAGCAAGGTTGGAGGAGTGCATTAATACAAAAAACACCAAAAAATGATACATCTCTGGTGATGGAGTCAAACTGCCAAAGCAGCACTGCATATCTTTTGCCCTTTCTGGCTTTTCTCTAAAGCCTTTATGCCCCAAATTAAAGTTAGTGTGTTTTTGTTTAAAGAGAGTCAGAGGATTGTTTCTTGGTGATTATCCACTGCTTACTGGAATAGAATATTTTATGTAAACTGTGGCTGACAGTTTTGAGCAACTCGTAATTCCAAGAAGCAAACTGTGATCACTAGGAAAACACTCAGAGAACATCTTCGAATTTCTTGCAATTTTGTGCAATCACAAAGAAATTGTAAAACTACTGTTCCACAGACATAAACAAAATCACTCTGGGAAGATGTATCGTTTCCATGATAAACAAATCTTAGTGCAATCTGAAGGAAGTGAGAGTTCTGCCAAAGTCCTGGGGTAACATTGTTTGTCAATGAGGGATTCTACTTAGGAGAGTCTGCCTAAGGATCTCAGTCCTACCGTGGCTTCAGGAGCTTCCCCCTGGAGTCCTGGTGTTGCCAGGAGAGAAGCAGCAGGAGCAAACCAGAGTAGTGATTGCTGAATAGGATGGCTCCTATGGGAGATGGGAAATGGGTAGGAAAGATTTGGTTCTGTGAGGAGGAGACATTGTTACAAAGACTCCAATTCATTAATGCACCCAGTGTTGTGATTTACACACAACACTCCAAGGAAGTGTAAAAAACGTCCTTTCTAAATATTTTTCTTTCTGTCTCAACCCACTTTCCAGGCCTTATGAAAGAAAAAGCTCAATGCATATTTTTACGTAATTAAAGTGAGTCTTCTAGGTGAAGAACTAATTTGACAGTTCAGTGCACTGAGTACGAATATTCATTTGAATACAGTGAATGCACATTTTAGTAGACATAATTAGAGGCTTTCTGAGAAGGCAAAGGAGTTGTACTTCTGTTCTTTTTAGTTTACTTAAAGTATTCCAACAACAACAAAAAAAGATCTGGTTTTATTTCATGGATCTGTATGGATTTGTCTTTGTCCTTTTGGGCCCACATAGCATGACTAAATCTAACTGTTTTAGCCCACTGACAACAGGCTAAAAGTAGTTTGGAACTTAAAGCACTGCTTTGAACAAAAGGAGTTTTGAAAGTAATTAAAATCTGTTAAGTTAGTATTTGGGAAGTCTAATTTATTGTGGCTCTTATGTAGAGTATGTCAGTAGGTGACAATATGAGTTTATGTCCTTGAAAACATTGCTCATAGCAATGACTCTCACAAAGCCTCTGAGCATTTTCCTGTAACTGTATCAAAATCTTATTTCCCTTCCTCATCACCATTTTTCGGCATAACAGAAAAGGAAAGAAGAGAAAAAGGAGAAAACCATTTCGCAGTTACGGAG
Source organism: Lagopus leucura (assembly GCF_019238085.1). Taxonomy (NCBI): domain Eukaryota; kingdom Metazoa; phylum Chordata; class Aves; order Galliformes; family Phasianidae; genus Lagopus; species Lagopus leucura. The sequence goes on along the minus strand of NW_024962263.1, from coordinate 59,951,129 downwards.
AGCAGGTATTACTCTGAATTTCCTGAGCATCAGCAAAGTCAACATTAGCTTGATATTCTCACTCTTCACAGTCTGGATTAAGAGGCAGACCTCAAACGTTTTTACAAAGGCTTTTTTGTTTTTCTTTTTTGCCCTCATTAAAACATGTTAGGAGTTTGTTTTGCTTATAATTTCAAATGTCAGAAGTGAGCTATGTTTGAGCTGAATGTATTTTGAGGAGCCCCAGTGAAAATAGTATCTGACTCTAAATCCTACTCTTGGATAATGATGTTCCTCAAATTGAACTTGCAGTTTTTTGCAGAAGGAAAACTTACACATCCAGATATCTGTTCTGAAGACGAGGAATGGAATATAAATACACAAATTCCCTTGTATATAATGATGAATTACTGTTTAAACTGGTAGAGTTGTGCTGATTCATACAGGTGATTAACTGTTCTGTATCATACAATTATCTAAGATATATCCTAACAGGTTACAGTAACTTTGAAAAAAAAATTCTCATTTCTGTATCAGAAAATGATGAGGGAAATATGCCATCTGACAGCATTTGAAATTCTTAAAGCCCTTCAGTGAAAAGATAGTATACTTTTCACTGATAAACAGAATTCCATCTGAGTCCAGGCTTGATAAATAGTGAATGTAAGTCACATTTCCCTGAACATTTGTTTTCTTGCAAGTATGTGAACTGTATCCTGGTCATCTGCTCTTTCTTCTGGACAGATGTGTTTACAGAGTAATCATGAAAGGAAGTGAGTTGGCTGCATGTTTAAAGGAATGCAAAATAGTGAGTGTACTGGAGGTATCTTAGAGTATTCTGAAGCCATTTTGAAAGCAAAAGGAGGAAGCTGCACTTCTAAGCTTCTTTGGCTTTTCAACAGATGGTTAATGAATCTGACTCTGAGTTATTTGAAAGTTTACTCTCTATGTAAGTTTTCTATGAATATTTTAAGTGATATCCTGTTACTATCTAGACAGTGAGTATAGAAAAATCAAAGAGATAGGCAGAAAAGGGATTTAAATAACTGCTGTTAATTCTTCTGAAGCTTTTATTAGCATTTTACATTTTCTCCTCATTAAAAATGATGAAGAAAGTTATATTAGGAAAAATAACAAACCATTAAAAGAAGATGTAAGCAAATATCATAAAAAGTTATTTCAGAGAAATGCGGGAGATAGAATTAGATGCAGGATGAGATGCAAAAGAGAGACCTAAAGAATATGACATTGGCCCATGGAATGAGTATACTGATAGGATATTTAAAGGGATCAGTAGGCAGGTGCTTTGCTCAACATGCCTCAGACAAACATCAAGTGGAGATCAACAATATGAAAATCCCAGTACACTAAAAGGCAAAAATTTCTCTCAAGGTATCTATTGTAATCAAACATATTTAACCTTTTTATGTTACTTTTTTGTTATAATGATGACTGCCATAAAACACTATGCAGTAATGAACAGGAATAGTAAATTAAACACAGGAGCTGCCTATCATGTCTTTAATTACTAGAGAAACTTTGAAAGGATAGTATTGTCAACTGTCATTTAGACCTGATAGAACACAATTAGACAGAATATAAATGTCTGTGATTCTGAAAGTCAGCCCTCATCATGATTTCAATTTGCAGGATCAGTATAGTGTTTTTTATCATTTGCAAAGCAGGGATAATACCTAGAAGTTTGTAATTTTTCTCTTCTGTAGTTGAAAGTTCAGACATTACTTACACTTTATATTGTAGAGAAAGAAAACCCCTTTCTGCTCATAACTGTCCTCTAAAAATCATACTTTTTCCATAAGGATGTTGTTGTTGCTTGTGGTAAGAATTACATTTCTAAATGGTCGATAATGTTGCTTCTTTCTGTTGAGTAGCAGGCTGAACATTTTCAATATATTTCATTTTAAAGCACTTCAAAATTGAAGCAAAGTTCTGTAATACAGCAAGTATTCTGCTTTATAAGGAGTTTACTGGCATTAAAAGCTTTAAGGAGACATTTCAAACTTGCACACTAAAAGCAACTAATCTCAGCATTGCCTCAGAGAGCTGAGGTTTTGTTTAATAGCATGGGTTAACGGCTTCAGCCACAATTAGAAGCATTTTCCTGACTGTCATGACAATTGTAAACTACTTTAGGAAATAATGCCTTTTTGAGTGGGCAAGGAAAAATTTTTAGAAAGAAACGTACTACAGAATCCACAAAACATTGTCTGTTGGCAAAATGAATCAATAAACCTAAAGTTTTATAGGCATTTGAGATTTTTGTCAAAATGCCTGCCGGCAGTCTGTAAAGACAGGCACAGTCCATACTTCTGCAGGCAGCTGGATGTTTGTTTATTCATATACCCCAAACAGCTGTCCTGTTGTCGTGCTTGGAAGTGCTCAGCCTTGTCTCTCACACAGTCCTCCTCAGAATACTCTGTTTAACCACCTGTCTGCCTGTCAGCTGAAGTTACCCAGTCTAGGAGGTGAGCTGGGGGACTCTCAGTTCTTGCTCCCTTGGGTTTTCTACCAAATGTTAATGTCACAACCCATTTTATGACAAAGAAAAATACAAATAATTATGAAAAGAATGAGCCTGGCCACATTTGCAGACATGAGTGCATGGCTGAAGCGAGTTTCAAGGCAGGCGGCTCTGTCCCAGACTCAAGAACAAGCTGAGATTGGGGGTATATTTCCACAGTACCAGGAAATTTTAGGGTACGTACTAAGAGAACTCATCTTAAGTCCTTCTGGTGATTTTAAACCAGGGCCTGTTATAAAAAAGGCATGATAGTTCAGTTGTCAAATCTTTATCAGATATTGAAAACAGACTCCTTATAAAGCTGTGTTTACATTTTTCCCATTTAAAAGTAGAGCAGAACAAACATAGAACTCACTGAGATCGTGAATGAGTATATGAGAATGGGCTACTTCTACCTGTGTTGTGCTACTGTTTAAATCCTGAACACTTTCTGAATAGAAAGGTTTCACAAGAAGTTGGTGTTGATGATGCATTTAAATTTAAATTAGTGTTGATGAAGCGGTACTGGGGCAGCTTCTATTTAACATCTTTATTAATGATCTTGATGAGGGGATTGAGTGCACCCTCAGTGAATTTGCAGAGGACACCAAGTTGGGAGGGAATGCTGATCTGCCCGAGGTAAGAAGGGTGCTTTAGAAGGATCTGGATAGGCTGAATTGATGGGCCAAGGTAAACTGTATGAGTTTCAACAGGGCCAAGTGTTGGGTCCTGCATTTTGGTCAAAACAGCCCCAGGCTGGAAAGCTGCCTGACGGAAAGGGACCTTGGTGTTCTGATGGACAGTCAGCTGAATATGAGCCAGCAGTGTGCCCAGGTGGCCAAGAAGGCCAATGGCATCCTGGCTTGTATCAGGAATGGTGTGATAAGCAGGACTAGGGAAGTCATCCTGCCCCTGTACTCAGCACTGGTGAGGCCTCACCTCGAGTACTGTGTTCAGTTTTGGGCACCTCAGTACAGAAAGGACATTGAAGTGCTGGAGCAGGTCCAAAGAAGGGCAGCAAGGCTTGTGAAGGGCTTGTAGAATATGGCCTATGAGAAGAGACTGAAGGAACTGGGGCTGTTCAGTGTGGGGAAAAGGAGGCTAGGGGGAGACCTTACTGCTCTCTTCCAATATCTGGAAGGTGCTTACAGCGAGAGCAGGGTTGGTCTCTTGTCACTGGTGACAGGTGACAGGATGAGGGGAAATGGCCTCAAGTTGCACCAGGGTAAGTTTACTTTGGATATCAGGAAAAACGTCTTTACAGGAAGGGTTGTTAAGCACTTGAATAGGCTCCTCAGGGAGGTAGTTGAGTCACCATCCCTAGATGTGTTTAACATCCATTTGGATGTGGTGCACAGGCACATGATTCAGTGGAGGGTTGTTCGAGTTAGGGTAGTATGGTTAGGTCGTGGTTGGACTCGATGATCTTTAAGGTCTTTTCCAACCTGAGTGATTCTATAATAAAATCTATGTTTTGAAATAGAAAATGTAATAAACATGCTGTGTTTAATTCATATTAAATTCCCCTCTAATGTTTTAAGAAAGTCTTCCTATCAGATAATGTATATTCACTTGGTAACCTCATTCTGTCTTTAGTTTTGGTATTCCCTTACTTTGTGGATTTGGTGTACTGTAAGCATAATAATCACAATTCGCTGTTGGTAATTCATTGACATCAAATTACAGAAGATTAGCCTGCTTAAGCATTTTGAAACTGGCAAAGCTAAAACACTGAAAATACTGAAGTGCTTTAAGTTTGAGATAATAACTGTTTTTATCTAAACATACCTATAGACTGAATTGGTCATTCCGTAAGTATAGTCTTTCTCACCACATTTCATAAAATCTTTTTGTTGGTCATTGCAAGCACTGCAGATTTGCAGAGTCTGTGGAATTAAGTGCAGATATGAATATGCATATAAGTCCTGAGGTTTGATACGCATTTTTGAGAAATATTATCCAGGGGGAAGGAAGAAAGCAGTACTTGTATCTTAGGGCTTATTTTTACAGTGAGGATCAGCAACTGAAGCACTCATCCAGATCCACACAGGCATATCTGTCCTTTGGTGGATTTTCTCACTTGGGGCACTACATCCCATTCACACAATCATAAAATTAATAAAGTTGGAAAAAGCCACTAAGACCACACAGTTCAACTGTCAGCTCATCACCACCATGCCCAGCAAACCATGCTCCTCAGTGCCACATCTCCACATTTTTTGAACACCTGTGGGGATGATGATTCCACTCCCTGTGCAGTCTTTTCCAATGCCTCACCATGCTTTCTGAGGAAAAATTCTTCCTAATATCCAATCTGAACTTCCCTCAGTGCAACTTACTGCCATTACTGCTCATCTTGTATCTAGTTACCTGAGAAAAGAGACTGACCCTCTTTCATGCATATTCAGAGGGAATGATTTAACTTACTGACTTCCGCCTCCACAAATCATATAAATCAATGAAACAGATTTTGTATGTATAGCTTCTGTGACCTCATAAATTTTCTCTACTGTAATAGTTTATGGTATCTTTCTTGCCATTCTGTTTTTCCATACTGTTTGGTCTTCGTTTCTACAACAGGGATGAGCAGAGAAAGGGATGTATGAAAACTGTGAACTAAGATTTATGGTGAATGTATAAGCTCTTTTCTTCAGATAGTACAATAAAGGAACCATAGGAGATGTACTTCCTTTATGTCTTCCCATACATTTGTGTTAAGTTGCATCTAAAACTTGCAAATAATAATATATTTTAAATTGGTATGGAAGTTCCATGTTAACAAAAGCTTTCTACACTTGCACTTCTGTGAACTTAACATAGATACGAATTTTTCTGTGCTAGAATGAATATGTAGATTAGCAAAAAAGGCAAAGAGATCCTTATGCATATATTTAGTTGTACTTTGTATAATACATCTGATCTCGTCTTCCTACAAGGGCAAGTAAACACAAGGCTTTTCATATCATGAAGTTCTTTGGCCTTCATGATCTTTACAATTCACTGCCCTGTCCCCAGGTCTTTTCTGAATTTCATTCCCATTTTACTTCTTTTTTATTCTCTGCTTCTTTCTGAAATAACTGCTGAAGATGATGTCATGTGTTCATCACTAAGTGGACTGAAGTGTTGCTCTGGAAAGTCTATAAATTTCAGCTGGAATGTGTCCATTACATTTACAGTAGTGAAGGAAAGCCTACAGAAATGAAAACAAGGAAAGAGATTTAATAACTAAATAGAAAGACAGACTAAAGTGTGGTATCTTTTCACTATGTTACTACTGCTACTCACGTATTCTCTGCCTCTGTTTCACTGAAATGTGTATGAAATGGTTGGTCTCCTGCAGATGTACTGCGTCAAAACAACTTACAGTAAAAGGAGCACAGGAACATTTAGTGCCTTTCTCCATAACCTATCAGTACATAGCCTTAATCACTAACATGAATATTAGTATTTTGCTGTAAATGAATCAGAATTTTAAAAGTACAAAAAAGGGAAAGAAAATTGGCAAACAAATGTATAGAACAGTGATGCATTTTTCTCTCTTTGAAAGGTGAACTCTCAAACAACAGACGTTTTCTCTTGTTTGTTTTTCACAGTTACGTTAAAGAAAAAGTAAATGAAATCAATAAAAAATAGCTTGGTTGTCTGAGCACTGCACTGAGAGCTGATACTGATGTGAAACAGTTTTCTTCCTTCCATGGCATCATGGAAGTTTCACCTCTGATAAGCAATTTGTAAAGCCTAAAGGTAGAAAAAATAGCACTTTCTACTTCAATACAGTATTACTCCATGTGTGCAGATCACTTTGAATTAGAAATCAGTCAATCGTTAACACAATTTCCCATCAAAACAAGAGATAGCCAACTTCCACTGCCATAATTTCTGAGTTGAGTCTTTGTCCTGCTTTCACTCATGTTTATAATAGAGTAATCATTAACTCTTTTCATCTAGGTGCTCCAAGTCTCTTTGGTTTGGCAACAGAGATTTTTGCCAAATTCTACAACATAAGGATGATTTTAGTCATGTGAGACATGATTGTCCTGTTCAGTAATAAGTATTTAAGTAGGGGGTTTCTTTTTCCAATTTCAGATTGAGAGAAGTGGTAACAACTATTTTTGTGAATAGGTAATTAAAACCCAGTTTTAATTTTATGACAGTTGTTTTGCAAGTTTTTTTTTCAGTTTTTCCCCCTACATTAGTTTTTTTTAATCTCTTTTTTTTTTTTTTTTTTTTTTTTTTAAGAAATTCAGAGAATAGATCTTTTAAGTACAAAATTTCATTTTCTGGAAGATTTTTGAATACACAAATAATTATGACCACAGAAGAAGCATTTGTGCCAGACTGGATCTTATCTTTGGCAGGAAGTTGTTAGAAAGCCAGTAACCGTAAGTTGTATGCAGGTTGCATAAGTACCTGTAACTCCAATAACATAATGCCTCTCCCACTGGAGAGATGTAGGTTGGGGTACAATGGTTTAGAGTTTGTCACACGGAAGTCGCAACGTGTTTGGTTGTCTCCTTGACAAGATTTCTGTGCTACTAATAGTGTTGCAGAGAGCAAATTATAGGGAACTATCTGGCCAGTAGACACAGTAATGAGTATCAAAACCAGGAATCTCATCTGTTAGCCAGGTACATCGTATCTTGAAATGCAAAGGATGGCATGTCAGCATCTCCAGAGGTTCTGGCTAAAGGAATGAACCATACGTACCATAACCAGACCAACTCTCCAAGAAATTCTAAAAGAACTGGCAAGAGCTTGTACCAGTGGCATGCTATTTCATATTCACTGCATTATAAATTTATTTTTATATTGCTGGTACCATACATTGAGCACTGACATATTTTTAGCCCAAGACATATATTTTTTCACTATTTTAGCTCTGTGTTTAGTTTTGTACTTCCTTGGAATTGAGTCTTAATTTTCAACATCAAAGGATTCTTTAATAGATTTATTATTTTTTTGTTTGTTTGTTTGTTTCACATTAGAAAGCCAAAATGAGGGAAGAAGAATGTTTTCAGAACATGAGAGAATATGGAGGAAAAAAGCAGCCCATACAGAATGTATATGATATTTTTCATATGATACTGTGATAAATGCATGCATTTTGTATTCAAATCACAAGACGTTATAGTTGTGTGATGGTGGATGAGTGAATCATTGGAGATAGTGGGGAGTTTCGTGATTTCAAAGTGACTTCAGCTGAACAATATTCAGTAGCGTTAATAGTCAGTTTTTCATGACCATTAACCAAATATTTCAGCAGCGTGTACAAATACATGTTCATCATAATTACAAACAATGCATAGTATTTTTCCTTTCAAAGTCTGCATGAGCTCTGTCTCAATAATGCCAGTATTGATGGTGTTGGAGCAGGACATTTTCTTCTAAATGACAGTGCTTGTATAAATGACGACAATCCATGGTGTCCTATGTTGTAGTCAAATGTTCAATTAAACAGGATTTAATGGACAGAGCTACTTTCAAGTTACTGCAGAAAGTAAAATGTCCAAATACCTCAGAATCAGCATTTTAAATGCTAAAATTGCTCGGAATAACTAGTGGGAAAACATTTTAAAAGAAAACAAAATTATCAGCTACTTGGAAATGTAGAATGGAAAACCTGGAAGCAAAGGCTGTAGGAATATATTTTGAACATACTAATGCTGAATGCTCAAAGACTGGTGTTATTTTTCTTTTTTCCAAAAAATACATTTTTAATGACATAAAAGTCATTAAAAAGTTAATAGCTCAATTTCTGTGGTTTATTCTTTATTATGCTGACTGAATAATATATGAGACAAAAACCCAGCTCTACCATGTATTATGAATTTAAGTCCATTCCTAACTCCAGATAAATCACTATGAAGACAGTGCAGAACTACATGCTAGGTGTCTTCATAGATTTGGGCTTCAGTGATGAAGAAATTTTTGTCCTTTTTGAGTCAGGAGATTGAAACCCTCTGTGCGGGCAAGAAACAAACTATCTGCCACAAACCTGGATGAGGAAAAATCTAGATGTGTAACAGTGAGAGTGCCCTTTAGTTCTTATCTACATCCCTTAACACAGGATAAACTTCATTTACCTATACTGTGAAGGAAACTTTAAGAGGAAATTACTGATTACATTCATTTTGAGTATCGAGTTATAACACCTAAGTAGGAAAAATCGGTCCATTCAGAAAAAGTGTATACATCAAATGAAGGAAAACTTGCATATAGGCTCTACATGGAAGAAAAGAAGAAAACATGTGGAGGAGTATCTGCTGTTCAGAACATCCAAGGCCTTGAGATGCTCAAGCAGCATGCTCATATGTGTAGAGAAGTACAAGGTTTTTTTTCCTTGGTATATCCTTCACATCAGCCACTTAGTCCAGTCTGGCCAAGCACTGCTTATCATGCAATCAGAGAATCAAGGAATGATAGAATCAGTCATAGAATCATAGAATGGTTTGGCTTACAAAGGATCTTAAAGGTCAGCTATTTCCAACTGCCTGCCACAGGCAGGGTTGCCACCCACTAGACCAGGGCCCCATCCAACCTGGTCTTAATGCCTGCAGGGATGAGGCATCCACAACTTCTCTGGGCAGTCTGTGCCAGTGCCTCACCACACCTCTCAGTGAAAAAATTCCATCTAGTATCTAATATAAATCTCAACTCTTTTAGTTAAAAATAATTACCCCCATCACTATCAGATTTCATAAAAAGTCAGTCTCCTTCCTGTTTAGAAGTCTCTTTAAGTACTGGAAGGCTGTAATGATGTCTCCCTGGAGCCTTCTCCAGGCTGAGCAAGCCCAATGCCCTCAGCCTCATTTCATAGGAAAGGTGCTCCAGCCCTCTGATTCATCTTCCTGGCCCTCCTGTGGACCCACTCCAACAGTTTCACATCTTGTGATGTGGGCCCCAGGCCTGGATGCCTTAGGGGGCTCACAAGAGCAGAGTAGAGGTGGACAATCCCCTTCCTCTCCCTACTGGCCCTCCCTCTTTTGATGCAGCCCAGGTTAAAGAATAACAGACAAAAAATTAATTACTTTTGGAAATTTCTTATTTGATCACTTCCTTTCTGTGTATACTCAGAATACATAGTACATCTGTGAAGAAATTGAAGCATGCTGTGTTATTTCTAGAGTTCACCACAAACCCAAACTGTTTATGCTGTTTATATCAGTGCCGGGTGAGATGCTATTACATACTAAGAGAAGAAAGGAAAAGGCTGGAGTTGAAAAATGGACTTGATCTCATGCTTCATCATTTGGTGCATTTAAATCTGTTACAATCTCAATAACGTGACAACTTGGGCAATATTTGAACTGAAGGACAGTGATCTGTGTGTAATTTAAGTATATTGTTATCTTCTCTGTTCCTCCTCTTCTGAGGACTTTCATTTCCACAATTCCAGCCATATGGATGCCACAAGTAGTTCTATTTAGTCCAAATTGCATTTAGATCTGAAACTTTGAAGAAATCCATGAGAAGCAAAATGGCAAAGGGGGATGGGACAGGAGCTCAGTAATGATTCAAGTGGTTCATTGCTTTGTGGCTAAGTATTTCTGGGCCTATCTGGAACAGGGAAGGAACTAACTTCCACTTGAAAGCAGGAAAGAGATAGTGAAAGAAAAATTGATGAGAAGGGACTTCAACAGGGCAAAAAAAAAAAAAAAAAAAAGTCATGCAAAGATGGAGATCCTCTCCACAGTGGTTTCTAAAAAGCTACATTTGCCTTAGAAGTCATTGTGAGAAGTGTGCCTTAACTTTCTGCTTGTTCACTCCCTCCTCAGTTAATATACAGTTACCTGGAAGCAAAACGTTTAATTGTTTTTGTAAAGAATCAATAGGCTTTTTTTTTTTTTTTTTTTTTTTTTTTTGCTGTTCCCATAAGGCCAACTGCTTGTCTCCAGAAATTTTTGGGATCTTTCATTACCAATTCATTTGAATGACTTTAAAGTACCAACATCAAGACAAAAACAACTTTCAATTGTCAGGCAAAACCATTTTCCTGTGCAATTTTTAACACGAACACCCTGATTTTCATTATTATCTTTCTATCTATCTAGTTTAAGCATCTTTCATATTTTGGGTAGGAATCATTTTATTCCTTTGTTAAGGAAAGACTAAGAATATATTTATGTTACGTTTCAACCTGTCATGACTAAATTATTCTTTACATTTGTGATAGAAAAAAATAATTCATATGTAAAAAGGCACAAGGGGTCTCTGGAGAAGGATTAAAAGAGGTAGGTACTTATGACAATACCATATGTAAGCACTATGATACTATTTCAGATAATTGATTCCATCACCTGATTTGCACCTTATCGTATCTGTACTGTACCTTGCTCCTGGGTTTCTGGTAATTCTGTTCTCCACTCTCAAGGGCAGAATGACATTAATGCAGAATGTTACCAGATGGTAACATTCTATTCTTCATGCAGACAAACATGTAATGCCCACAAGTGTCCTTTCTGCCCTCAGACTCAGTTACACCAAGGTTTCCTTACCATTTTGCTGGGCATCACTGCCTGCAGTGGTAGAAGCAGGCATCAGCAATGATGTCAGCAGCCTCAGCAATGGAGTCCATGACAAAGTGTGTGTCGTTTTGGAGTGGCTGAAGTGATGCTACTTCTACACTTAACTATGATTTGTATTGCATTAACTGACAAAAACACAGCTCTGAGGTTATGACCAGCACAGACTGCTATGTTCTTGAGGTGGAAAATGAGAACATTCAGCAACTGAGCAAGTCTCTCAGGAGATGCCACGGATTTTAATGGATCTCAAACAGTTTCTCATGTAGGCAAGAGTAGTTGGGTTTCAGGCTAACATAGCATAGTTAAAAGAGTGGGAAAGGAAGTATTTACAGAACCTTCTGGAAAGAAGAAAGAAACCAAAAAAGAACTTTTTCTAGCAAAACCAGATCTCCATCTATTTGATGGACTTATGTAGATAAGGGAGACAATAGTGCTGATCTTAAGAGCTGCCTACCAAAATCACTGTGGAACTAAGTGTCAACACGTGCACGCCAAAGGCCTACATAGAAATATTAGCATGCTGGGCTTATCATCATGGGTATGGGATGCTTAAAACTCCTGTGGGGTTAAATATTTGTGGTCCAGAATTCTTGGAGATTTTGTGTTATGTCATTGCAATGTCGCTGTCATATTAGCAAGTGAAAACTGACAATTTTAAAAGCCTCTAGAGTCTGGAGGCTCTGAAAGGCTGGTGTTCATGGCCTAGACTATTAAACTCCAATCCCATCAAAAACAGGCATGTGTTCAAACTAGATCAGCTTTGCTCTGCTTAGTCCCTTGCTTAAATCTCTGATATTTAGAAGAGATCAAGTTTTAATGTCATGTGCAGGACAGGCTAGCATTGTGAGCCCATGGAAAAACTGTAAACTTGCACAGGACTTTCAGTTTCATTGATATCATTGTATGAAACTAAGAAAGCCATGGAAATGTAATACACCGTAGAAAAACGTATTACGGTTTCTAGTTTGAAAATAAAAATTGTTGATTAGCTGTTGAGCTCTGAAATCATAGCATGTTTAAGCTACAGTTTTCTGCTTCTTCCCTCTTACAAAACTAAAAATTATTCCATCTGGATTGTACATTTTTTTGTATTGTAACACTTCTCTTTTTGCGATTTTCTTATGTTTTTCCAGAGAAGTTTAAGAATAGCTTTTTCTATTTTATTATCACAGTCACAGAATTGTAGGGACTGACCTCTAGAGATCATGGAGTCTAATACCCCTATCATGATGATGATTATGTGATCATTCTGTTTGTGTCTGAGCTCTGTCTTATATATGCAGTTGTATAAGACACTATACATATTAAGTCCATCTTTTTATAAGCAACAGCATGTACCAATTGCAATTTGCAAATGTTTTAATATAACAACCTTGGTTGAGATGTTAAATCTTAAGCCATTTTAATCTCTGATAAGCACACATTTGCTTTTTTAATTCTGCATTTTGCATTTATTGTTAACTATAGTGAATATAATTCTCAGCATTCTGGAAGAATTCCAGTCACTGATTCTATGAGATCTGTCTTTGTTCTCTTTTGATCAAGTAAAAACCATAAAATACATATATTGTAAAAACTTGTGGGATTTAAACAGATGAAAAGTGGAAAGGCTGAGCTCATTTGATAAAGAGTACTCAGAGTTTAATAAATTCATCTGGAATCCTACAAGGAGACCTTCATGCTCTATTGTGTTTTCAAAGTGATTATTTTACAGCAACCAAGGTTTTACTCTTGAAATTAGGCTGCATTTATTGTTGTTACTTTCTTGTATACTCCTCCTGCTTCTTTCTATTTACCTGTTCTATTTGTTTTTTTCTTCTCAGTTTGTCAAACCCAGAAGCACCATCTACAGCAACTGTGCTGCTTTCACTATTAAAGCATTCCACTGAACTCAGGTTCACCAGCTTTATTACTTCAAAGTTGATAATTGGTTTAGATCAGTTCAGTATAAGTGGCATAAGCAGCCAGACTGATGACTGTGTAGCTGAACAGGATTAAAGAAGTGCAGGAACAAACCGTATCTACGGAATGCTTCATTGGCTGTGTTCTGCTTATTGTGTTGTTTCCAACAATTTATATATATTTTTTAATTTAGACAGATATGGGGAGTAAATAAAAACACTATTTACTATGTTTGCAGGAACGCTATTAATATCCAAGCTAGTATTTACAGTTCTAACTAAATCCACATTATAAAGTTTCTACTACTGTTATAAACACAAAAAAGGGACCCAGTGTAAATATTTAAAATACAGATTTAAATAGGTTATGGCTAGGGTATATGCAGATGGCAGAGGAAGACAGTCTTTTTAGCTGTGTTATGATGAAAGCAAGGCATAGAACATAGCTCTGATTCATAAGTCTTATACCCCATTTTTCTGTGACCTTATGCCTCAGTTTCTATGAGACAATCCTAAGGCCTGCAACATTTTTAGACTTCTAGCTTGTGCATTCAGGACTTTCTTAGACACAAACATCTTACAAATCTTTCTAATGTATTCCTATTTTACAGCAGCTCTGAGTTTTATTTTCATATTTCATGGAAATACAGTTACATTTTTCAAATACACCTAGTGAGTACCTTTGTGTAATTTAACAATGCTTTTAGAAAAAAAATATATTTTTTTAATGGTTTATGACTCTCAATAAACAGAATGAGTCATATTAACAGATGTGGTCTTGGTCACCACCGTAAGTAAGCATGCTGCTATCTTGTGACTTCCTATGCAATGTGATTGATTGGTATATGAGTGTCCATTGTATGCGCTGCTCTACTTAAGCACTGAATCACTATGGCCATTGCAAAATCTAACACAGTGTGTAAACACTTGAACTCAATAGCAGTTGAATCCTTAGAATATATTCTACATGATTTGAGCAATACTATTCTTGCCTTTTTCTTTAAAATATACTGCAGTTACTTCTGTTGCAGAGAACAGAAATTGAGTCATTAGGCACAGAAAACGTTGAAGAACATTGGGTAACTTCAAGTTAATATATTTGGACTTTGTTTTCTTTTTTTTTTTTTTTTTTTTTTTTTTTTTTTTCCCCAATTATTTTCTAATTGTGGACCTGTCAAAATTTTTCACGTTTTACAGCACTGAATACCAGATTTTAACATTTTAACATTACGCATAACTTGTGAGTGCGTTTTATCAAATTCATTTTATAAAGATTTTCATTAAAGTACAACACACTGTCAGGAAAGAAAACACTTTAATAGTATTTTACTTTACTAGCTTCTCAGCTCATGTTCAGCTTTTTGTCCACCAGAATCCCAATTCCTTTTCCTGCTGAGCTGCTTTCAAGTTCTCCCAGTCTGATAGTTGGTTTGTCCACCAATTCCATCACTTCATCACAGAAGGCCCCAGACTGGTCAGGCATGATCGGCCCTTGATGATGCCATACTGGCTGTCCCAGATGACCTCTTTGTTTAGCATGTGCCTCTACATAGCTTCCAGAATGATCTGCTTTTTGATCTTCCCAGGCACATAGGTGAAGCTTGACATCCTATAGTTCACTGGATTTTCCTTTCTACCATTGTTAAAAATGGGAGTGATGTTTACCTTTTTTCAGTTGCTGAGTTCAACAGACATGCATGACTTTATGACGGACAGTGGCTTGGTGACTACATCAGATGGTTCCTTCGGACCCTGGGACAACTCTGGCTAGCACTGTTGCATCCTGGAGATTTTCCTTCATCATATAACAAAGTGTCTGGCTTTTTTTTTTTTTTTTTTTTTTTTTTTTAACAGTGGCTATTTAGGAGATAGAAACTTAAATATCCCTAAACATACAATAGAATTATGTAATGATGACAGGCAGGTCTTTAAAGAGAGATTCTGAGGTTGCTTGGTTGTTGGTATGTTAGAACGTTGTTTTTCATCTGTCTTCTTGAGTCACTAAGCTCTCCTGGGCATGAACAAGGAGTTGGCATGCTGAGTTGCAAGGCTTGGTACATTTCGGCAGGCTGAGGAAGAACGAGATGCTGAATTAGTGGTTCTATCCTTGCCAAGGGGCAATTTAAGAGAATCAATTAAATATAAAATCCTCATTCTAAATATTTTGGTGTTGTCAAGATTCAGGGTGATCAAAATTTTGATGTGATAGAAAAGTTTGAAACTGTGCCTCTCTGAACCACAAATCAAATCCCTTGTTTGAAAATCGGTAAGATTCATAGATTCTGAAGCACAAATAAGAAATTGCACAGGCCTTAAATCTGCTCACCATATATAAACTACTTTTCCAAGAAAGCTAGCACAAATAAACATTGTTCTAAATCAAAACTCTGGCCACAGTGGCATTCAGTGCTCTGTTCTAGCATCAGAGAACTGTATAGCTCTACTTTCAATACGATGTAGATGGGGCCAAGGAGTCACTTGAAAATCAGTACAAACAAATAAAGAAATTTTGGTACTTTCAAAATAAAAGTGCAGGAAGGAAAGCATTACGTATATTTCAAAAATAAAGCACATGTAACTCTTATGTTGCTCCATATTGCATTAGGCATTGATCACAGTCTGCTACTTTTTATGCGACAACTCTGATTTTTGAAACATTTATTAGTAAAGTGAATCTTCATAAGTAGACAGTATTCCTCTTCAGTGATATTTAGATTTTCCATTATAAGCAATTAGTACACTGCAAATAGGTAAACAAGTACCCTCCAGTGACTACCTAACAAAACTGAAACTACTCAAAGATACTGCATTAGAAAAAACTTCTGGTACAGAAGGTACATTTGCAGCCAGGAACAAAAATGGTTGGGCTTTGATCAGAATATTAAAAAAAGAATGCTTCAAGTATCACTTGATGAATACCGATGCTCCTCCCATGCTGAGCAATGCATTCCACATCTTTTAAATAACAGTCTGTCTGCACTGAACAAACCACTGGATGACATACCTGGTGGCTTCACACATCACAAGAATTTACTGATATAAGCATCAGATAAGGAATCAAACAGTCATATCTTTTTTTTCTTTATATATGTGTTGCTTCTGAGAGAAATCACCTGCAAACTTCTTGAATGGTAAGCAGATTATAGTTTTCCTGTAGCTCAAATTCTGTCATTCAGAATTTTGTTGGGCTTATTCTTATTTTGATTAGGGAGATGTGTTAGAAATACAGGATGGAATATTTGGAATTCATATTTAAATGTAAATTTGGCATAAATTCATATAATTGAAGGACTGCATGGTACAAATCTTAGTGAATTTTAATAAAAACTATTTTTTCTCGGCAGGAAAATAATATGCCATCCTTTAATGATCAGGATGACATTTCCTGTTACTGGCATATCTTTTTCACAACCTAGGTGTTCTTTTGGCCACCAAATATGATTTATTTCAATAGATACATTAAAAAAAAAATCTAAATATTGCACATATCTTACTGGTAAATATTTACCATTTGTCAGTAAATGAATTATGTTTTTGGAGAGGCTATTATCACTGAAGGTCTGATCGTCATTTCATGTCTACTAAATATGACTTATTACTACCACCCTATGAAGTCAAGATTTCAGCAAATCGTGAGACTATCTAATGTGTTAAATACTGAATGTAAAGACATTTCATAAGAATCTTCGATCTTTCTCTTCTTTCCTGAGTTCTATTTATTTGAACTAATTTAAAATGAAACTTTATTTTTCTTTATTTTACTAATTCAGATGTGTATCATTTTCGCTTAATTGAACACAGAGCCCCATTTGCAAGAGTTTTATCAATATTTAAAATAATGTAAGTATAGTCATTTTGCATCATATGACATAAAAATTTCAGAATTCTAGTTTTTATCAATTTTTTTTTCTCCTTATTCTGACAAAACCATAGTTTAGTACACCAAAAGATCTCCTTCAGAATTCCAGTGTAATTGCATGGGCATTTCAGCATTTCTTTGAGAAGAAACAAAATTCATGTAGACATTTTGGAAAATAATTTACTCATATTTGAAAGAAGTGAAATCAAAATGTAATCTAACACAGATAATCAGACCTGCATGCTACTTGAAAAAACTGGTCTTATACCAGTCTGTGATATCCATAAAGAGCATATATTGAAAACCTTCAGTGTTGGCCTCTTTGTCAATATAGATTCTATTTTTTATTCATGAATGCTTACACAGAATGTTCAGGTTAACCACTGAAAAGGTAGGAACTATTTCTTTTTGAGCTTAGAAATGCTGGTACAGTAAGGCACAAGCTTTGTTCAGAACCTCTGTACATAAGGAGGTTAGAGAAGTGAATCCTCTTAGTATGAAAAACAAAATATAGTTAGCAGAAACTAGGGGGAAGATAATCTTTAACTACAGAACATACATACAGAAAGAAAATAATGTCAGGTAAAGAAAAGAAGGAAGATTAAGCAAAATATAAATGTATGAAATAAATATAAACAAGAATTTGCAAGAGACATGGGAGTAAGGCTAGAAATACAGTCAAAACAATAACTTTGGAATGTCAACATTCAAGACTGCTGGAAACAACATGTACTGTTATTATACATTCGACACAACAATAAATACAGCATTTAATACAGTTGTAATATGGAATTATTCCTATTTATTTTGCTTTTCTGATACTGAATATGGTAAATTCAACTATTTAATTCCTAAAGCATGTTATGAATTCCTGGGACACATTCTGACAGGTTTTCCTTGAGACAGTCATCTTAGATATATATATATATATATATATATATATATATATATATATATATATATATATAATATATATATATTTATCAATAACATCCCTCCTGCCAATGAGAAAAGGCTATATCTCTGGGATAACTACTCTTATATGAATGTGCTGATCTTTTACAGCCCAGCAACATATAAGCTGTGTAAGACAAATCTTCAGTTAGGATGAGGAACTACTAGGACCGCAATGGCAATGTAAAATACACAGCTGATAAGGAAAGACCAAATAGCACTAACAAATAATTCTTTCTGAATGTACCAACTATCAGAAAGAAAGCTCGTAAGTTAGACTGCAGGTAGAATTTAGGCTTTTTAAATCTAAGTGTGTCTTGCCTGAGACAAATCCTTGCCTAAGCATTTCATGTATGAATATCTTGAGGAACCTGTATTTCATGACTGATTTTATCCCATTATTTAGAGCTCGTACAACTAGAGGCATACCTTTGCAATGTCCAGAATGGGAATCAATTAGTCCAAAAAACCGCACTTCAATCTGACTGGACATTATGGACCAGAAAGTTTCTGAAGGCTGATAGTTTGTCTTTTCCTAAATTTGACTGGTATGGGATGACCAAGATTGAGGTTTCTGCTTCAAAGATGATTGCTGGGTTTAGCCATAGGCAGGTAAATAAGGCAGGTAAGATTGCAAAAACTCCTGGAGGCAGAAAAAGAAGGTAAGTTATCCAGTGGGCTTGGGAGCCAGACATCAGCAGTCTGACAGTCAAAAGCCATCTGGGTCTTTAAGGTTGTTTCCAACCTTGTGGTTCTGTGATAATTTGGATAACACTGTTACCAAATAAAGCACTTCCAAAGTAAAAAGCGAACAGTACATCCTTTTCATTACTGTTATTTGCTTAAATTTGCAGCTCCTATGCCTACAGATTTAACAAAATTGCAGTGCACTATTACTAAAGCTACCGAACTGGAATGGCGGATATTTCCTGTATATACGATTTAATTATCAAACAATCATATTTTTAATGAAATGTTATTCTGTAGTCACCTTCAGTGAATTTTGCAAATGCTAATGGATCTGCTATTCAGCCATTAGCAAGATCATGTTTGAAATAAAATGGTATAAATGCATTTTAATCTACTCTTGGGAAAAAAACAGACTTAAGAAAGGTTACTCTCTGACTACTTAGGTGAATTAGTTCCTTATGTCAAATCATTACGTAGAAATAAAAGCTGTGGTCAGCCTACTTACAATTCCATTTGACTCCTCCTGGGAAAAGTGTTTCTATTAGTTTTCACAGTCTGAATGATCTTCTGAGCATTTACTAGAAGACTGAAAGCTAACAATAATTCTTGAAGAAGAGGACAGCATTCTCAGAAAATAAGTAAAAGATTGGTTGTTTGAGGATCATGACCTCTGTTTTTTCACAGTGTTATTCTGACTGCAGTATAGGAGTTCATTAAGAAAAAATTGATGATAGATAAGAACTTAACAATGCTTACCATATTTTCAGTGATCTCTCCTTTTATTTCCAATGATTCTTGCAGAAAATAGAATTTGTTTTCTTTATATAGTGTTTAGAATCTTACTTGTTGAGTTGAATTTTTCAAGACTTCAAGACGTCTGTGGGCAAGAGAAAACTCAGGTCTAGACAGGGAATTAAAGGGAGCTTCACCATGAAAAGGTGAGCAATCTCTCCAACTGAAGCTGCTGTTAATGGAAGTATCAGGAAAGGGGATAGATGTACAAAGGGCTTCTCTATTGACTTAGTTCCAAGACATATGAAGGCAACAATGGACAGCTTTCTTGAGTTTTGCCTGCTTACTATAGCACACATTATCCTATTTTGATCAGAGTTAATGGTGACAGAAAAATGAAGATGTACGTTAAACATGCTAGTGTTGAATGCATGCAGTACAAAAATGTGGGGTGAATAAATCTTTTTTTTTTTTTTTTTCATTTTTAATGTTGCCTGTTGCCTGAAAATTAATATGATTAAGGCTCTACACCACAAGCTTTTAGAACAGCTGAGTTAGTTTTCGTACTGTATAACCTTATGATCCTAAGGCTATTTAGTTAATGCTGTGTGATTCAAAGCAACTTGCTGCACATTACTCTGGAGTTAGAGGCTGTAGGATCAAAGCAGTGAACTCAGCATTCATAGAGAGAAGCCTGGCATTAAATGCAGCTTTGGAATTATTTGAAGGCACTAGCAAGTGTAAAGGTACATATGACATCAATGGTAGGTGCATTTGAGAAAATTCTTCAGGACACCCCCTTATAATCTCTTAGCAAAGTCAAATTGTCACAGGACAAGTAAGAAGGATCTCCTGAATCCTATTATAAAACATGGAATAGCAATACATGGACAGTGTTTACTAAGTAGCAAGGTTCCTTAGGACCCTATAAAGAGTGTAAAGACACTCTGGTGATCTGGAAGGTATTGTAGAATTTTTCAGAATGACCAAAAGATGAAGATAATTGTTGGGATTCCCACAAGATTTGGTGACACAGTAATGCAATAGCAGATAAAATTTAACACTGATAAATGCTAAGTGGGCACACAGGGGAAACATAACACTAAGTGCCCTTACACTACAATTAATGTTGTTTATACTACCATCACTCAGAAAAGGGTTTGTGGTGGAGTGGCAAAAATTCCCTGGAGACTTAGCTCAGCGGCATTCCAAAAACCAAATATCATTGTGAACATTCAGAAGAATGAAGAAAAAAAAAATGAACAACTAACAAAAAGTATTGTGTGAACCTACTGTGACTTCTGTACCTAGGTCTTGTCATCCTGTTTCAAAAGGAAGTTAGGAATGATGCAGAGCAGCAGAATGAGGGTGTTAGTGATACAAAAAGGAAGGCTTCCCATAGGAATGAGCTGCTCAGGGAGATGGTGGAGTCACTGTCCCTGGAAGTGTTTAAGAAAAGAACAGATGTGGCATGGAGTGACAAGAGTTAGCAGGCATGGTATGGTGGTGATGGGTTGAGTGTTGGTCTTCATGATCTCAGTGTTTTTTTCCAATGTTAATGATTCTCTGATTCCCTAAGATGCCTCATCAGCAAGTAGAGATGGAAAAAAGTTTTGAAATTATGAACACTATCAGGGCTAAAAATGGCAAACAATTCTATTTCTCAAAAAAAGAATGTGAAGAAATACTCAGTGAAATTAGTGATAAAACAAAGCTTCTTTTTTTCACAAATACATAGTGAAATTGTGGCACTTAGTGCCACAGGACATTGTGGAGCAAACAAAATAAAAAGGGCTGCCAAAAGGATTGAGTGAAGTAATGGAGAACTGCAAAGTGACGGCTGAGCTGGATACAACACCTGGTTCAGGAAGCTTGTAAGCTGCTGTATTCTGTAAACACAGAACATTGCCAAAAAGCAATCCCACATGCTTCCTATTGTTTTCCAAGCATCTGCCCAGCCACTGCCTTGAGCTGGGACTGCAGGGCTGACCTTTGGCTTAGCTGTCCTTATCACAGTGAGTAAACCATCAGTTCCTCTGAGCTACAGTGATTCCATTAAATGCTCAGGATGACTCCGTTAACGTTTCTTTAGTAATTAACCCTTTGAAATACTTTGCAATGCTTCTCTTTACTCTTTTCACAAGCTGGCCTAGATTTACTGGTAAAAACAAACGCCTCTCAGGAGGACCAAGCAGAGGTTGAGACGTCAAGGCAGAAAGATGCGGCAGCTCGGGACAGCTCAGCCTGGTGGGACCGAGGGCTGCTGACCGACGGCCACGGCCCTCCTTACCCGGCCCACGGTGAGGAGATTTTCTCCTCGTAAGATCGCACCATGTGCCCAGGAAGGCTCCCACTCGGCTGCTGAACTTTCTGGCGCCCCTTCTTTCTGCACATCGCCGCAGGTTTTGCATCGACAGCCACGCTGACACCCCAAGGCAGATCCCTAGGGCTGCCTCGCCGGCAGAAGTTGAGGCAGATGAAACAAAAAGCCGCGACCCCTCGGCACCATCCCGCACCAGCCCTAGCGGAGGCAGCACCTCCTCGCACAAGTGCCCGCAGCCGCCTTCTCCTCCGCCCCGCCGGCAGCTGCCCGCCCCGCTGTGGGAGCGGCACTCCTCCCGGGGCAGCGGCCGGAGCTCCCGCCTGCTTTCCCCGCCTCCTCTACCGCTGCCTCCGAGCCGTCCCTCAGTCTGTCTCTCGCCTCGCAGGTATCCGGAGCGGGCGGGGCTGGCGCTGCTCGGAGCCATGAAGCGCTCTCTGTGGCGGCTGTGCCAGTCGCGGGAGAAGGCGGCCGCGTCCAGCGCCTACCAGGGCGTCGTCTGCGAGGCCGATGCCGCTTCCGTCGCCTCGCAGGATGTCTTCAAGGTGCGTGGGGACGGCGGTCCCTTGGGGAGGTGTGGAGACCGAGGGAGAAAAGCTGGCACCCAGGGCTGGGCTGTGTGTGCGGGACTCGGGCGAGATGGGCTGGCGGTGCTGGAGGGCTGTGAGGTGGTCAGGTGGGGCTCTGGGGCAGTTGTAGGGGGCTGCTGATGGTTACGTTCCTAACAAACATTCCTCCAAGCGATCCTTTTCGTGGGATCCTGTTGAGGGCTGCGCTCTCCCCTTGCTCATCTGAAGAGCTGTGCTGTGTTGACTGGAGGTTGATGTGGCAATAAGTACACTGTCTGTCTTGTAAAAGTGTCCCAAAAAGAAAGTTGAGATGAACTCGTATAAAGGGAAAGGGAAACATCACAGCCTTCAAGCATGAAATTGCTTCTGGGCAGGATGCAGTCAGTGCCCTCTTCCATAGAGAACAGAACCAGAAGTGATGTACTCCTGTGCTGTGATGGAGAGCTAGGCTGAGCATCTTTTAATAGTAGGAATAATTAAGTCAGTGAAGAGGTTGGTTATGATACAAATGATAACCCATTCATAAAAATCTCCAAAGTTCCCTAAACATGTATGCCAAAGAGCATAGAAGGGTTTCGTGACCTCAAGAGATCGTTTCCAACTGTATTTTGTGTGCTGGCTGTTGTCTGGGGCAGTTGGACCACTGCATGAGGTGGGATGGTGCTGCTCTGAGGGTCGTCTGTCCCTCTGGAACTGGTCACAAGGAGCAGAAAGAGCTGCTGCTGGGTAAAAGCCTCGCTCTGCTTTTTTGTTTGGTTGTTTTTTTTTAACTACATGGCAAATCTAACTTTCTTCTTCCTTTCTTATTTTGTTCACGAAGCTCTGCAGTCTTATTTTTGGTATTAGAAATTCTTGATGTGCAGTATTTCAGCCCTATTTTGTCCTACATGCATAAGAAGTCCCAACTTAAAAAGCCATGAAATGTGATCTAAATTAGGGGAAAGATTTAAAATTCATTACAACTAAAATTGCATTATAAAGGAAGGAGGATTACAAGATTGTTTCCTGGTTGCCTGTATATAAGACTCTATAAAAAAGTTTTCTTAAATAGATTTTTAGAGTGTATAATGTGTAGATATTTGTGTATGCAATTGATCTCTGATTTTTATGGCTGTTGAGTCATTCTAAACAATTCTTTCGTATTGGTATCACCTGCTTTCTATTAGCTTTTTCTAATTGCACTTTTGAAGCAAACGCTACCCCTGCATTTGGCCCCAATCTCCTATATCTTTAAATTAATTTGTAGCATCATTTGCATGACTAACTTTAATGAGGTCAATGCGACTATTAAGTTGAAGGAAGTTAAACATGCGCTAAAGTGTTTGAATGAGCAGTCCTATAAGGTATATTCAATCAAAGGCAGCAAAAAATTATTCAGTTGTTGTGGCTTGAGGGATCCTGTAGAAAAAGTTTTACTTTGTTTCTGTGTTTTTTTGTTTTGTTTTGTTTTGTTTTTTCAGTTCAGGAGGCAACAGTCATTCTTTATTTTCCTGGTTTGCTTGCTCACTCTTTTTGAGGAAGGTTACATTATTTTGGTATACATTTTTTTCTTTATTCTCCCATTTCTTAGAATTCCTTTTTGGTCTTTTTAATATCTTGTAATATTTTACTATCACTTTTCCTTATATACAAGTATAGTTTTTGAAACAATCTTAACTTTCTTGAGTGAGAATCAGTACGTTTTGCATAGCGGGCTTTGGGTGCAAAGTGTAGCACAAGTGTTGGGTAATGCTGCTAGACAGCTGATCTGTCAGAGGGTTTTTGTTGTAATCCAGTGTGAAGACACTGGATTGTTTCAGTCTGAAGAGCATCCCAATGGATGCTTTTAGGGTCGTGCTGTAAACTGAAGATTTTGTTGATTGCTCTGACATACAAAAAAGCATAGAAACCCAAGGGCTAAGCTTGAAAGCCCAGCACATAAAGTCAGTCTTTGCAGAAACGTCCTGAAAAGAAGATTATTATTTTTAACCCTCTCTTAAATTCACTTATTTGGCCACAGCTGCAGAGAGGTGTAGGAGAAAGTGATGACTTTTTTTTTTTGTTGTTAGTTTTCCTGTGGTAAAAGGATCATTTTCACTGCAGAAGATGAAATAAGGTATTCTAAATTACTTACATTTTCGTTTTTTGTTCTGTTTCTCATCTGGGTGTGATTTGCCATCAGTTAAGTCAATCTGAATTTTTCAGATTACTTGATCTAATCAGGATTTGTGTATTTCTTTATGAAAATAACAGAGAAAATTTGTGTCCAAAATAGGTGATTTCAGATGGAAGTGCCTGTAGGCTGCGAAGCTTCATTAAGAAGAACCGTTCCGGACTCACCAAAGTGGATGAATTAAATGCAACCCCACTGCATCATGCTGCTGAAGGAGGCCAAATAGAATTAATGCAGTTGATTATAGAAGATTCTTCCTCTGAAGGTAATGCACATCTTACAAACTATTTTATTCAGCACAATTTAAAAATTCAAAGTGTTTGCTATCCAGCTAAAGCTGACTTGGTATGTGTTATGTTTCTACATTCAGAAAGAGTTCAAGCTATCATATTTCACGGTATATTGGGTATGATTTGGGTCACCCTTATTGTCTTGTTAGTATTTGATCTCTGTTGCGGTGATTTGATGCATCTTACTTTGTTTGGGACTCAGATTTACAGTCTTCAGATATGGAAAAACTGTAATGCACCTACAGTAAGCCTGAGTATCTTCTTTATATGAATTATTTGTCTTTCTTTTTTTATCTAAAACACTGGAAACTTCAAAGTAATTTTGTTTCTCATTCTTGTTGTTGAAGTTGTTAATACTTCCAAGTCAATTTAACACATAGTTGAATATTTTCTGATTGAATGGAAGTCATTTAGACCTGTTTTAGTGGAATTCTTATATCTTTTAATAAAACAGTCATCTTAGATTGCAGTTACATTGGTTAAACTGCAGACACATGGATGTTACTAGCCCTGAGGAAGCGCAGATGCAGAAGTAAGGCTAAGTGCAGAGGTACCCTGAAGGAGGTGCTAGTTTGTTTCGTTGTTATAATTTCATTCTTGTTTACTTAACAGTAGGGAAAGAAAACCATTTAATGAGCTAGGTCATCTGAAGAAATGTGGGGAAGAAGTGAGAAGTGGAAGATCACAGGGCCTTCAACAGTGGAAAAAAACCACTTTCTGTGAAATGAAGTTGTTCAACAGTCATTAGTCAGCATTATGAAACTGCCTAGAACTTCCAGTGCTAGGCTGAGGGCTACTGAGCAAACCAAATGGTACAGAAAAGTTTTTTATTTTTCTCTAAATGATGACCAATATAATTTTAGATTATTTGGTCTGAAAAAATGTTCTTCTTTTCAGTATATAATTTTTTGCCATGGAGTATTTTTTTGTAGTTTGTTTCCAAATGAAATCTATCTGTATATAAAGACCAGTTTTGTAATTGACATGAACTGTTTTACATCTCAGTAGATACTTGAATCATCTCCTAAATTTGCAGGCAGTTTTTTATTATCTCATATTTTAATTATTTGTACTCACTTGTTCTGTGCAGCCTCTGAAGCAGTGGCTGCAACATCAAAGAAAATAGGAAAGAGGCAAGGAAAGAAGTAAACCAAGAACTCTGGGTGTAAAAAAGATGGCATGTAATACTGGGCAAGAAATAGATAGGTGTTTCCTTCTTCCCATCCTTCAGCTATTATGATTACAGAAGGTCTAATAAAAAAAATGCATTGCTGTTTCCTAATGTTATTAAGCTTTCTCTGTGCTATTGGAGTACACTAATATTTTTAATAGACCATTTTCTCTCACCGATACACTATTTTCAGCACAGTGTTTAATTTAACCTATCACAGTATGTGAAATGTTATATTTCTCTTTTCTTTAAAGAAGTCTGCTAGCACTGATCTAAACCTTTGCTGAAAACGCTTTATTTCCACAGCATGATTGTAGCATTTGGTGATTTTGCTATCTTTTGTTTTGTTTGCTCTCCTTTGTTCTAGTATTAAATGTGATGGATGCTTCTGGAAATACCCCACTGCACTGGGCTACAAGGAAAAACCAGGTTGAAAGTGTTAGTTTACTTCTCAGTAGAGGAGCCAACCCAAACATTCTCAACTCCAATATGATGGCACCTTTGCATATGGCTATACAGTCCCTGCATAATGAAATTGTCAAGGTAAGTTTAAAGTCCACATAAATATGCAGACTTGATAAGCAGCTCAGCAGCACCTGTGTGTAGAACACTAAGACCTTGTTTATATATGCTGTATCCTGGACGTAACTCCTCATATGCTTTGTTAGGCAAACATATGTAACATACAGTGCTTGTAAAAAGGTTTGGGTGTTCTCAGGACAGTGAATAAAAAAAAAATTACAGTGAATTAAAAAAAATTAAAAAAAAAATCATAATACTGATATTTGTGTCACTGTAGTAGTTTCACAGAGAAGTCTTAAACTTTTCTGAACACAAGAACTTTTTCGAAAAAGGTTCTTTCAAACTTTTTTTGGTCATTTTACTATCTATAGTGAGAATGGTTTCATTCCATATGTGGTATTTGGATAAGAGCTTAGAATTTGTAAAGTTACTGAATTTACTAGATGAATACAGCTGTAAAACACACATAAAACTTTTAAGGCACTCTGGAGTTATTTGCAACATTTATCTTGGCTAGTCAGCTGTCTACCATAAACAATTTTGTTTTCAACAGCATTTTTCACCTGCATATTTTCACATCCATTCTCACTTTTGATTTCCTCTGCTTTTGCATTTTTAGCTGTTTCCATGCAAAAAGAACAAGTCACAAGTAAACAACTCAAGTAATGGAATAGGCCTTTGTTGTTGGGTTTTGCTAATAGTTGATTTCATGTTTTCTTAAATGTCTAGATTTTGGTCCAGCATAGCAGTACAGATGTTAATTTGGAAGGTGAAGCAGGAAACACACCTATAATGGTAGCATGTCATAAGGATAATCCTGAAGCACTAATACTCCTGGTACGTATAATTATCACAGCTTTAGATGTGATTCAGTTTGTCTTGATACAGCGTCACTCTAATCTGTTGTTCTTTGTATGATGGAGGGAAGGGTGATCATGGACTCAACACTCAGGTTATTTTGCATGCATATGTGTGCTTCTTTAATGGGATAGCCTCATGTCATTCTTATCCATTCAGTAAAGGCACTATCAGCTGGTAAAAAATTGGAATTCAGAATTTAAAAAGAACATTTTTTTCTGAGATGCCAAGTGTTTTATCTATCCCCGTGTCATTATTTTTTACAGTTTTCACTTATGTGCTTTTGGAGCATGAATAAAACTGTTCATGAAATACTTGAGAGCTCTTTGAAAGACGATGGGAGTAATTCCTAAGTATGTTCTGCAATCCCTGAGCTGTATATGCTTTGGAAAATATGAGATGTCATATTTTGCAGTTTAGAAAACTAGAAAAAATGTTAGGCCTGCTTAACTTCCTTTACTTGTTTATATGTGAAACGTATAAACGTGTGGGACATATGTGGAAAAAGTATTACCTGTTTTGTGGCGGGGGAAAAAAAAAAGATGTTTATGATTCAAGTCGTTATTGATAAGGCTACAAATGAACTTTAGTCTTTTTAGTCCATACATAAGCGTATCTGAGTGTAAAACAGGAAAAAGATATCTCAAACATAATAAAAAACTAAACAAAAAGAAGCACATCCGTGCATACATGCATGGAGGTAAGATATAACATATGCCTATATATTAACTTCATAATGTGAATGCGGTGCAAAAAAGGAGACAGCTACTGCAAATGCTGCATCTGCAGCAATGTGTTCGTTATTGAGAATTTTCTTTATGTCATTAAACTGTATGTAGGTATTAATTTTCAGATTGAAAATGGAGGAAAAATATGTAAACCAAACAAAACGGGGTGCATGCCTATCCATGCTGCTGCATTTTCAGGAGCAAAAACATGTATGGAAATCCTTTTAAAAAAAGGTAAATGCTTTTGTTCAAAAGTGGCCAGTATGATTCATTATTTTGACTAATTTTCTGCTTTACATTTCAAAGAACTGTGAACAAGAACTGAAAATGTGATTGAACTTAAAGCAACTTAATGCTGTTATTCCCATGGGCAGTACATGCTAGTAACTTTTGTAGAACTGTGGCTGTGTTCCTAAACGTGTGACCATCTGTTGTTTAATGAAAGGTTTGAAGGGGTACGTGTTCTCAGTGGGAGAATGTCTCACACTTAATTGTTAAGTTGCTTGTCATTAAAAAAAAAAAAAAAAAATCTTTGCTTCTGTTATTCCATCCTTGCTGTGAAAATTGAAATTTATTTTCATCTCTCAGGTGAAGAATTGGGTCACTCTGCTAAAACTCACATTAATTTTACCAATAATGGGAAGTGCAGTCCACTTCATTTGGCAGTTCAAAGTGGAGACTTGGAAATGATAAAAATGTGCATTGAATTTGGAGCCCAAATTGATCTTAAACAGGTAAACTTTGCAATAGAGTGGGATATACTTTTGATAGAAGTTAGATGTCTCTGAAACTCAGAATAGTATGATTTAAAGAATAACATAATCGTAGCCTGTTGTATTTTCCAATATAATGCCTAGGGAGCAGCGAATGAGAAAAGGTCTCTAGTTCAAGGCAGATAAAATGGCTAGTTTCTTTACATAAGTTACATAGGATAATGGGAAAACTTTACGTGAATTCAAAATGCACTTGAACAAGTCTGCAGAAGAAAAGATCTGCTCGTAACTACTGAATGCATTCTCTCATCCTACATTCTGTCTGACTCAGGAAGTCCTTGAGTCATAAATAGATGGAATCTGGGAGAGCACTCTTGAGAACTGTCACAGTGGTACAGCCGTCTTCACAAATTCTGTACCTTCTGTCATCCCTTGCCAGATACTGAGTCTCTGATTTGACCCATTCTCATCATTTTTTGTTTATTCTCTATAGAGGCCCTGGCCTCTATAGTTTTGTACTTGCATACTTAGACAAATCTGTAGTACTGCTGTTGTACTGTGATGCTGTTGGTGTAAAGACCTGCTCCAAGCTTCATGAGAGCAGAGGTACCACAGTATAACCTTTATGTATTTGTTTCTTTGAACACGCAACTTTTGAGTGTTACGGTTCATGCTGACCATTTTGCAATAGGTGAGAACCATTTTAAGAATGTTTATGGAGTTGTGAAAAAGCCCATTCCAATGTAGTGGCTGAAATTTCCAGTTCTCAAAAGAACAAAGACAGGATCTTCAAGCATGTATCAAAGCTAGTTTGTTCTATTTAACTAAAAGAAATCATGTTTTGGCAAATCTCGTTCCAACCATTTACTTAACGTTTAATAATTTTTATGGCTGTTCAGATTATAATAGTTTAATAGCTTACTAGCCCCAGTCATTTTTAATGAACCCTGCAGAAAATTGCATTTATGAAACTCTTCCAAAGAAGATAAGGAAGTCAAGACCATAAAGAACAATGCATTTTCTTTATTACACATTACAGAGTCGGTTTTGTTTGCTTATTCATTTGTACTGGTCTGCCTATTGTTTTTCTGTGGTTTTCCTTTGCTTCATCTCTTCCATTTAAGGATGCTGTGCTTGTTTCTTGATTAATCAGGTACAAAACATTGTTGAGGTTCAGGATCACGTATCCCAGAAGATTGGTGTAGGATAGTAACAAGCTTTGTAGTAATCCTTTAAACAATCTCTTTACTTTTTTTTTTTTTTTTTTCTTTTGGTCTTAAGTATCTTTAGAGTTTTGCTATTTTAGTTAAAGACTGAAGTTTTGTCATGTATCTCCTAAATTCCTATGCATGAATCCTGGGCTAGATTGCTAGCATATTTAGTTGGTTGTAGACTAAGCTGACTTGGGTTGTTGCTTTGTTTTCCTATTTACAGAATGAAAAATGCACTGCACTTCATTTTGCTGCCACTCAAGGAGCAACTGAAATTGTAAAGTTAATGATGTCATCCTATGCTGGTGATGAATCCATTATTGATGCTGTAGATGGGAATAAGGAAACATTGCTTCACAGGTAGGAGGCTGCTCTACTAGACTTCAGAGGCACAGTATTTTTGGTTAGTCTTCTACAGCATCCAATGACAATTTATAAAGTATACTTGGATACACCCTTCCACATGTATTGGAACTTCTCCATGGGATGGGAGATGATTATTGTACACTATGAAACTGTCTGCAATTTGATCAGAATGTTGAAGATTCTGGTTCTGATAGCAAAATTAAAACAAAAAGTCTGGTTACCGTGGAATCATGCCCAAGAATGGCCACTAACAGTTTGTACTGAAAATTAATTCCAGTAAAGAATAAGAAAGTGATAAATATGTGGATTTGTTAACTGCTTCCAAAGTTGTGTAACAAATGTCCTCATTTAGTGAGGCTTGTGTTCTCCAGGAAGTAAGAGAAAAAGAACATAAACTGTTTAAAAAGAAAAAAACAAAAACAAAAACTAAACTTACATTTTTTGGGAGAAAGAAAAAAATATTTTATACCTGTTCAGGTACAAGTAGATAAACTTCTCTATGACTGCAAAGTTGGAGGTGGTGTTCCTGTATAGAATAACCCTCTAGACATCTAGTCTTGCTCAGTTCATTTGAAGTCAGAGCGTGAAATCATGGAGAAATATCCTCAGTTGCCTTCAGCAAGAAACTTCTTTAGATGTGCTGGCTACCAGCTGTATGGAAGATACTATTTTTCTCCATTTACAAATTGATGTAGTTGCACTCTGTTTAAGTAAATCATCATAACTTTACAGTGTTTTTCTACAAGGAGTTTATTGACATTAAGGACGAGACATTTGGAAGCAGTAGAATCATAGAATTACAAAATAGATAATGGAAGCATATCTACTTATTTGGAATATTGAAAAAGCTTTTCAAATATGTCTTTTAATAATCAATTGTAACTGTAGTATGTTCTGTGTTACTACTTCCCTTAATACTAAAGGAACTGTTATCCTTGAGTTATACTACAGCATTGGAACTATCCTCTCTTACTCATTAAGTAGAAATACTTAATAGAGATCTGACTTTAGAATGTGTGAATGAACTGTGCTGCATTTCCTCCTTTAATCTTTCTTTAAAAAAAACGACAACACATAATTCAGTATCTTGTTGAAGACTAAAGCCTGAGATTTTTTTCATGCATACAATTAGCTTGAACTTTTTTTTTTTTTGGTAAATTAATAAATGACACCACCATTTATGTCAGGTGGTATATTACAATTTTTCTTAATTCTCAAGTAGGCTTGTCTGCTACAATCAGAATGGAGTTTTAGCTGAGTCTTTACTACTTTAACTCTTGTTCTCATATTCTTAAACTATCAATGAAATGGATACAATGCTCAAGTTCTGAATGAAATGATTCAAGTCTGAAGTTTATGGAATTCTTTAGTGAATGTGTGTGGTACAGACAAAAATCTGACATACAAAATGTCTGGTTGGATTAAAAATCAGTGTATTGATTGAACTGAACTTAGTTTAAAAATGAAACTGATAAAAATAGAGATAACTTATTAAAATGAATTGTGCAGCACAGGTATTTCTCTGTCTCTTTAATATATATATATATATATATATATATATATATATATATTTATATTTATATATATAAAATGCTACCAAATAGAGAAAAATTCTACCCTTTGGTTTGAAAATTTGTTGTCTAATATTACTGTAACTTTGCATTTTTTTCTTCACAGGACGGCCTTGTTTGATCATTATGAACTGGCAGACTACTTGATTTCAATGGTAAATATTTAATTAAGTGATATGTTTATACGGATTATTGGAATGTATTACTATAGGTCTGCATAGAGAAATTCATAAAGGAGAATGTTTTCTCAGGCATACATTATTTATTTGTATATATATTTCATAATACGTAAGTGACAGCTACAGTACAGCAATGTTAAGGCTCCATAATAGCATCTGAAAGTTACAGAGGATGAAAGGTTGCATTTTTATTTCCATTTTACTCACTCAGAAAATTTTTGTAAACATTTTTTAGCAGATATGACAGACTGGTTCAGGCACCCTCACTTTCATGGTTTTAAATATGAAATAAATCTGAATTTGTAGTGAACTTAATCTGCTTTCTCAAGAAACCCTTTGTCTAATGTACATACATAATTGTTCTGGGATCACAAAAGCATATAATGAAGTTTATGGATGATTCAGAAATATATCTTACTCTGTGTGGTGTGGTTATATTTCTGCACTCAGTAACTATGGGGGAGAAAAAGAAAAGAATTGGGATGCTTCTGGCCATGTTCCAAGTGTCCATTAACACCAATTAAACTAAGGCTCATGTAACCACTATAGGCATTGCTGTGTTTGTTGAGGAAACTTTCAGAAGTCAGCAGACTTTTCCATTTTAAGTCAGCTAATACTTTTTTTTTTTTCTTAATTTCTTGAGAATTGCATTAAAAACAATTCTATGCAGAGTTTTGCACTTTCCAGGATTCTCTTGCAGGGATTTGGCTTAGTCAAAAATAGATGTGGTGCTTATTTTTATTCCAGATGTGAAATGGTGAGATTTGACTGCTTAAGCTTGGCTGACAAAACAACCTGTCTACAGAAGTTATTACTTGACAGCTTGTGCCTGTGTTTCTTGTGTGTGTTGGTTTGTGTGACTAAGTATAAAAAGGGAATGTCTTTCCCATATAAGAACACATATTTTTTTCTTGAGAACAAAGTTAAATGCTTTGAGTGTCACTTTGACTATTTTGGCCTCTTTTCTTATAGTCCGTGATGAGGGCTTTGAGGCTTTAAGGCTCTTTTCATTTGCCCTGTATGGGAATGGATCAAAATATGTCAGTCAGTGTTAATGTGGTGCAGGACATGCAACTTGTGCTTCCTGGGCTCCTGGCAAGATAACTAGGTACCTCTTATGCTGTATATGTATGAGGGGAAAAAATGAAAAGATAGTGATTTTTACTGCTCGGAAGGGATAGCAAAATGCAGTTCAGAATGGCTTTTGGCTTTGGCACAGAACACAGTGTATTGATTGACTTCATGTTATTTCTGGTACTTTTTATATTTTAAAATAAAAATCATTGTAAACATATACAGTGTTACGTGTAGCTCCTCTGGATAAAAAACCTAAGAAGAAGAAAATTGTCCAGGCATGCATTGTATGCTCTTTTCATACATCTTTTCTTTTAAATTACACCAATTCTATTTTGTAAGTTGTAGGTCAGTGTGCTGTACAAAAATCAGAGAATCCAACTGTATTTCTTGTGCAGACTTTCACTATTTTGCATTGGGCTTCAGCAAAGCATGGCAATAAGTGAATAGCTTTGTTTCACTGAGGTAGTTTGAGATAACTGAAGGCTAACTGAAGCCTTAAAGAAAGGAAAAGGCAGAAGCCTATGTTAGTATTCCTAACAGCTGAATATTACAAAACTTTATGGCTTTCAGAAAAAAAAAAAAGTGTATAGATTGATTTGCAGTGTAAGCATTTTAATCATGGTGGCTTCATTAGTACCGTCAAAATGGTCATTTTCACACTTAACAACTAGTGTCTGGTTTGTGCATGCATATGCCATGGTTATAGTAGGAAGCTATTTACACAATTAAAAAAAAAGAACCAAAACATGACAATTGGAAAGTTCTCATCATTTATATCATTGAATGTTTTGCCTGCATCTGGGCTGCTGGGTGCTGGACGACTGAGTGCTGAGGTGCTTCCTGAGATTACTTCCTTTAAGGGGTTTTTCTTTGTAAACTACTGAAAACACCCTTAGTCAAAGTAATTAAGCAAAATAAGCAGTACTGTTAAAAATGTTGTACTTTAAGTTCTTCCTTTTCTTTTGTCTTACTTTACTCCAATAAAACCCCTAAATACTAAATTGATAATAAATGCTGATACTTAGAATTCTTTTGTAATACTTATATGTGCTTTCATTTATGTTTAACTAGTAAGTGTTAATTTATACATGCAAAATTAAAAGGAATTCAGAAACTAAATTTACAAATTGTTGATTCAGCTGTATTGTAAACATTGTAAACGTATGTGTCAACATGGGAGTTACTCCCTACTGTGTTACATAGTATGAATTCTGCTGAGGGAAGGTGTTAGGTGCAGGGACTGTGATAATAAGGTTATGTTATTAGCTGGAATTTGGTGCCACTGTATTCACTGAAATCAATGAGTCACTTGCATAAACAGATCTCTGTTTGTTCCTTTGATAAATAAGAATGTTTTTCAGTTTGTCTGACCTTGTAGTAAGGTGACTTGCAAAAAGGGTTTGAGGGTAACCGTGTGTTACCCTCAAACATTTCATCAGCATACATTGAAAGCTTCCTGTTCACTGTTGGTTGGTTAAGCATTGTGCATTTATTACATGCTTCTTACTACTATATTACAGGTTTTATTATCCTAGAAAGTAAATATTGATCGTGATTATTATTAATTCCCTTTCAAATTAGGAATGGACCCAAAGATTATTTCAGTTAATATTAAAACTCCAATTGATTTTTTCAATGGGTAGCATCTGAAATAGAAATTTTTTTTTGGTGTACTCAGTTCACCTCATTCAATTTGACTTGCAACTCAATATCTAGTATCTACCACATCATAAAATATATATCTCATTATTTCATTTACTTGCATCATCACGCTCCCTTGTTGACAGGATTTTTAAGATAGATTCTTTTATGCTCATAATATTTTATTGATGTGACCATAGTGATACTGTGACCATAGTGACCGCAATTTCCTGCCATTATGAGCTTCATGTAACAGTAGAAGAAAACCACAAAAACTGGGCTTTACTGCATTATCTCATTCCAGTCTTTCCATAGGAAAAAGATCAGATTTTACTGTGTCCAGTTCTGGGCTCCCCAGTTCAAGAAAAACAGGGATCTGCTAGAAGGAGTGCAGCAGAGAGCCACAAAGATGATGAAAGGTCTGAAGCATCTCCCTTATGAGGAAAGGCTGAGTAACTTGGATCTGTTCAGTCTGCGTAAAAGAAGACTGAGAGCAAATCTGATAAATGTTTATAAATATCTGAAGGGAGGTGGAAAGCAAATGGATGAGTCCAGGCTCTTCTCAGTGGTACATAGCAGTAGGACAAGGAGTAATGGCCTAAAAGTTGAACACAGGAAGTTCCACATTAGCGTGCAGAACTTCTTCACAGTAAGGTTGACAGAGCACTGGAACAAATTGTGAGGTTGTGAGAGGTTGTGGAGTCTCATTCTGTGGAAATATTCAAGACTCAGCTGTACACCTATCTGTGAGACCTATTGTAGGGTACCTGCTTTAGCAGGGGGTTGAACTCAAGGATCTCTTGAGATCCTTTCCAACCCCTGCAATTCCGTCTTTCTGTGAAATCAAAAATCTTAATTTCAGGGAACAGAAATGTGTCTGCTGGTGATACAGATGGTTAGAGTTCAAAATTAACTGGGTTTATATAATTTATGGCAAATAATAAAAAAATGAAGATATACCAAGCTATACGGATCAAAGTCTACGTGTCAAGATGCATTGTTTCTT
Source organism: Lagopus leucura (assembly GCF_019238085.1). Taxonomy (NCBI): domain Eukaryota; kingdom Metazoa; phylum Chordata; class Aves; order Galliformes; family Phasianidae; genus Lagopus; species Lagopus leucura. Next base: position 59,915,594 of record NW_024962263.1, on the reverse strand, counting down.
GAAGAGAATTCATGTACAGTGGTTCAGAAGGGTTGTGTTCTGGTAATTGCTCAATACATAGGAATTGTCATTCCAAAAGGCTGTAATTTTTGTATTTTCCCAGAGCTTTAACCCCAGTGTTTTTAAGTTCAAGTCATATGTTTTTGAGTATTCAAGTGCATGAACAAATATTCTTATAAAAGATCATGAGTTGTTAAGTGCAGTATACCTAGAAGCAGGCTGCTCTTATTTTGGCATCTAAATATATATAGGCAGACAGAGTACTAGGCTGTGGCTGTTACTTTGAAAACACTGTTTTCATATAAAGATATAACATGTTTTTTGAATTTACTAATCTGGAGTTACTGGGAATGACTAATACTGTGATGATGTACAGGGCTGCACCATTTTTTAATTGTATTTATTCAATATTCACGATAATCTTGAAATTCTTTATTACAGGGAGCAAATATTGATAGTGTTGACACAGAAGGTCGATCTCCACTTCTGTTGGCCACTTCGTGTGCATCATGGAAAATTGTGAATTTACTGCTCTCAAAAGGTACAAGAGAATGCGCGCTTCTGATACACATCTTTTGAACAGGGTTTGTATGTGTCAAAAATCTACATCCAGAGTTTCTCTCAATTTTAATTCAGTACTTCAGCATACAGTCCAGGAGTAACTGCATTTAACAACTGGCTGGAGATAAAGGAGGAATTAGGGAAGTGATTTCACCCTTTTTCATATAGAGCAAGCAGGTTGTAGAAAAGCATTCAGGCTATTTTTCATGTCTCTCAAGGTAAAAGTAGCACTGGCAGTCCATCATAGAATCATAGAATTGCTCAGGTTGGAAAAGACCTTCAAGATCATGAAGTCCAACCTCAACCTAACCGTATCTTTTCATTACTTAGCAGTTCACAAAGCAGAACTGTGGAACAAGTGCATGACTTACATGGGATCACGTTTCATACCAGAAATCAGTCTTTAAGTGTTAAAGCCCATATTTCAATTATTACTGTAATTTTAAATAATCACAATCAGATTTAAATTTTATCAGTTGCTATGCCTTTTGTGCAGGCTATTTACTGTTAGTGTATTTCCTCTTGTAAACAGTAACATAATTGATTTTGTTAATAAATCTTGTAATAAAGGTTTTAAAGTTATAACAAGGTTAAAGTCTTTAATAAGGTTTTTTTTTTTTGTTTTGTTTTTTTGTTTTCAAAATTGGCAAAAAATCCCTTTTCCTGACACTTGCTTTATATAATGTTTTTGTGGCTTACTCAAATAGTTTTGCCAGATGAAGTTATTGTGACTTTGGAAATAGTAAATCATTGTTGAGACTGTTTAATTACAGTGGGAGTTGACTGTAAGCTGAACGCTAGAAGTAATCATCATTAAAATGCCTCTTGATCTGCAGATTCTCAGTGTATCTGAATTTAAGTGCCCCACATAAATCTTACTGCTGCAATGAAATACAACATGCTTATGTACAATGGCATGTAAACATGAGTAGTTGGGTTGTGCTGAGATTTTTTTTTTATTTTTTTTTTTTTGCAAGTGAAGTGATATTTTAAGATGTTAACTTGAAATAATGTTCGTTATTTTATAGATTTATTTTCAACATTTGTTCCTTTGTCTTAAGCATCATCAGTTAGTGCCAGGAGCCAGCAGTTTTGAAGTTGCTGGTATTTATTTCCATATTTATCTAGGAGCAAATGTATCGTTAAAAGATCATCTTGGTCGGAATTTCTTGCACTTGACGGTATTACAGCCTGGAGGATTACAACATCTGAATGAGAAATTTCTGCAGGTACAGTAAGCATTGATTTATGTCTTTCAGTAACTTCACTAAGAAATGTAAAGAAGCAAATAGCTGCTTTTTTGTTTTCAAATGTTAGCTTCTGGTGTTTGTTAAGTTGCCAAGTGTCACAGAAAATAGTATGAGCAGGTACGTATCTCTCATGGAAAATATTTCAAAGCCAATAATACAGTTTTCTTATTGCCAGGCAGAGGAATAACATAATCCCATAAATTATTTTGCTGTTGGGGGATTGAATAGCTCAAGAGGTAGGCAATGAAATACAGAACTTTTCATTTCTGCTTTCCCAGTTTGCATGCAGTGAAACTAGGGGGCATACTCATATTCAGTCAAGTTCTAGGACTTAAACTGCTTACAGAACATTCTTCAGGAGTTTTCTGTGGACCGCTGGACTGTAGTGAAGTCTTGGATTTAATTCTGAAGAGAATTTCAATTATAAATTTGGCTATGTTGAAGCGAACTTGTATTGCTAGAACCCAAGCTTGCTTGAAAGAGTTACATTTGTTAACCTTCAGAGCTACAATCTTTAGTATGTGAATCATGACCAGCAGATCTTATGACTTCTGCGGGACTTTGTAAACAACTCTGGTAGTGGAAGTAAATACAACTTCCCTTTCCAGCAGATGTAGAGAATCAGCCTTAAAATAGTGATAACTCTGGTTTGTCTACATTGAATTATTGAATTGAATTTTGGATCATAATAATAAATCAAAGAGCGGAGCAGACTGAGAGGAGATTCTTAGTTGCATTAAGAGAGAATATGTACAGGATAGTGTTAGGGTATGGAATAAAACAGGGAGATAAGAGAGAAATCGGAATGAAAAATTATATTGTGGAACAGTGAACTGATGATTCCAGACAGCCAGAAGTTTTGCTGCTGAATACAGACTGTATATAGACTACCTTTGCTTCGGTACAAGCTGCCTGCTGACAGCAATGAGTATTCTGGTCGAATGGCAGCAAATAAAAATCTCCTGTATGATGTTTGTTCTGGGCCCAGTAAGGCACAGGTTGATAAGTTGCTGTGTTCTCTGAAGACTGATTCTGCTTAAAGATGATCGCCCACTAATCAACAGATATTAAATGTTAATTGTTACTACATTTATCTTTTCTGTATTTGTTTTTTGATTTTAGATACTGCTTTAAAAAAATGCTATTGTTAGAAACTGTTAGAAGCTGTGGAACATCAGTGATATGAGTCTGTGCTTTTGTGTTTTTTTTTTCTGGGGGTGACAGATGGAGCATATTAAAAATCTCGTGGTGGATGAAGATAACGAAGGATGCACTCCACTGCATTATGCATGCAGACAAGGTGTGGCCCTCTCTGTAAATAACTTACTCAGCCTCAATGTTTCCATTTATTCGAAGAGCAGAGACAAGAAGTCACCATTACACTTTGCTGCCAGGTTAGTATTAGGCAATGGAATCAGCGCCATTTACCATCAGTATTTCTGTGGCATTAACTTCTATGTTTGTCTTTCAAAGCTATGGCCGCATCAATACATGCCAACGACTTATAAGGGATATGAAAGACACAAGGCTTTTAAATGAAGGTGATAAGAAGGGAATGACTCCCCTTCATTTGGCAGCCCAGAATGGTCATGAGAAGGTCGTTCAGTTTCTTCTAAAAAGAGGGGCCCTTTTTCTCTGGTATGTGTTCAGGCTTCCATTCGTTAAGGTAAAAAAGAACTATTACCTTATATTTTTTTGTCCATTGGCTAGGAAACTAATACAATACAAATGAAAATACATATATAGAAATAAATACTTTATGCATATGATAAATAATATTTACAGATATAAATACGCATATGTAAAAATACACTTAAATACAATAGTTGTAAAACTAAGGTGCTTGTACCTCCCCCTGTCTTACACTTAGAATCACAGCCAGCTGTTAGCCAGAGGTTTGAGTGCTGACAAAACAGGTTTCTCTAAATCCAGCTGAGGGGAGAATGTTGGAATTTTTAATGGAAAAAAAATTGTTTTGGAAATAATTGTGTCAGCTTCACTGCTGTTTCCTTCACGTTCGCTTAAGGGTTTGTGTAAGAATTTTCAGAACTGGTGGTTCACAGGCAATTTACCTTGCACTCGAGGTACTGATTTCAGGTCAGAGATCCTCAGGTCATTGGCAGCTCTCCATCCTGATAGGATTTCCAGTTTCCATGCCCAAATCTGTAAAGCCAGGATCAAAAGATACCAGAAGTTTGAAGTCCTGTTACCAGGATACATTCTAGAGTTGTAACTGTCATGTCCTCTTCTTCCAAATCCATGATAATTTGCACTGCAGCTGCACCTTGAAACTAGGGCTGTATATGTTCTGAAAAGATCCTATGGCAAGCAGGCCTGTCATGCTGTCAGTATTTATGACTGTGGAGATTCCACTAACTGAACTGCTGCATACCTGGAGGCATTCAAGGCCAGGCTGGATGTGGCTCTGGGCAGCCTGTTCCAGTGCTTATTGACCCTGCACATAGCAGGGGGGATTGAAACTAGATGATCATTATGGTCCTTTTCAACCCAAGCCATTCTATGATTATATGACTTTATGATTTCCAGTGTCCTTAGCTGAACTAGTCCACCTAGCTAGAATAGAAAAGCTAGAATAGAGATGATGATTGTGCCTCCAGTACAAGAAAGAGGTGGAGCTGTTGGAGAAGGTCCAGAGGAGAGCCACGAAGATGATCAGGGGACTGGAGCACCTCCCCTATGAAGACAGGCTGAGGGTGCTGGGCTTGTTCAGCCTGGAAAAAAGAAGGCTGCTGGTTGACCTCAGGCAGTCTTCCAGTACATAAAGGGAGCCTACAAACAGGAGGGGAATCAACTCTTTGAAAGGGTTGATAACTGCAGGACAAGGGGAAATGGTTTTAAGTTGAGGGAGGGAAGATTTAGGTTGAATGTCAGGGGGAAGTTCTTTACAGAGAGAAGAGTGGTGTGAGGTGCTGGAACAGGCTGCCCAGAGAGGTTGTGGATGCCCCGTCCCTGTACGTGTGCAAGGCCAGGTTGGATGGGGCCTTGAGCAGCCTGGTCCGGTATTAAATGCGGAGGTTGGTGGCTCTGCCTGTGGCAGGGAGGTTGGAGCTTCATGATCCTTGAGGTCCCTTCCAACCCTGGCCATTCTCTGATTCTGTGATTGCAAGTGTTTGTGTATACAACTTTGTATGTATATATATATATATGCTTAATTTAGAATTAAAACTGACATATTTTGTTGAGATGGGCTGGTAAGTTCTGAGTGGTAAAAGGCTAAATGTATTATTTTATACTAAGCTGAGTTAATACTAATTGGAATAGATTTGTGTGCTTGCAATGTTTTGTATATTCACTGTCTTTAAAAGCAAGGTTGCATAGTATGGCCATGATATATGTCATGTCTGTTGGCTGTGGTTGAATCATTTTCTAAGAAAAATAAAAAATAAAAAAAAGGGCACAATGCATGCATGTATATAAAAAGAGTCAGACCTGCATACTTTTATTGACTTGAACATTTTACAGCATGTTGATGCATTCATAGTCACAGAAGACAGGCAAAAATGAACAGTTGCTGTGAGTCAAAAGACAAGGCAATTAAATTTATTTGAAAAGAATGAAGGACTTTTGCATTTATTATGACTATTTTTATATCTTCTATATGTAAGTGACTATAAAGGCTGGACAGCCCTGCATCATGCTGCCTTTGGAGGATACACTCGCACAATGCAGATAATATTGGATACTAATGTGAAGTGTACTGACAGAGTGGATGAGGAAGGGGTATGTGTTCACATAATTTAATTTGTTTGTCATTTCCTGTTACTTCTCAAGCATGTGTTGGAGGTATACAATTGGTAGATTTTATTACATACACTATTACACATATTCTATTTAAAGTCCGTATATATTTCATCACTGTTTATCATTTAGAGTAGCTTATTATTAATGAAGCTATTATCTAGTTCTTATTTGTGAGAAACAATGAAAAGAAAGGTATAAATAGACTAACAGAATAGATAAAATACCAAATACGTTGGACTTGTCCCTCTTGCTCCCTTTACAGTGCAGCAGTATTTTCATTATATAGTAAAAGCATTGGTAATTCAATTTAAAGAACTTATACAGATTAAAAGAAATCAAACATCAAATCAAACTCATTAACATACTGCTTGAAATTTACCTATACTGCACACTAATACTGAATAGATGCCATCATGTTTATCTGTTCCTCAGTTTGTTAGCTGCAAAAATTAAAGGTATCACTGTATTGGCCTTTCCTACATGCAGCTAGGTTTCCTTTTTTAGTGTACTGCTGTTGTGACTGTAAACCTAGAATAAAGAACTTGTCTGTGTCAGAATCTCTATGACTATGTTCTGTTGTTTAGTTTTGTCATTAAAGGTATTCAGGACTTGTAACAGAGAATATTATGTGGCTTTTCAGCATGGGAAAGGACAGAAATATGTACATTTTTTAAAAATGTGCCTTCCTGTTGCATTGCTGTCCCACTTTTCTTCACAGAACACAGCTTTGCACCTAGCTGCAAAAGAAGGGCATGCAAAAGCAGTAAGGTTACTTCTTGACTATGGTGCAAAAATTCTGTTGAACAAAGCAGTAGCTTCTTTTTTCCACGAAGCAATACACAACAGAAGGAAAGATGTAGTGTCAGCTGTCATTTTGCATAAAAGGTAAGACACAGAGAAAATGCTTTTTGAATTTATTTTTCTTTTTTTATTGTTTTTTGATTTTGTCTTAAGTGAGATTAAGTATTGAAGACCTGCTGTTTAATGAGTTCCTATTTTGAAATTTCAGGTATTGCCTTATACTCTAGTGAGAGTCACAAAATCTTGTTATATTAAGTTACTTGGGGTGTTCTTTACATATTAGATTGAGTATTCAGATTCTGGGGAAGGAAAACAACCAAATAAAAAAGCATACGTAGGCCCCATATGAATTAAGTAATCCTTCCCTTGTTTTCCCTCTTCATACGTGTATAATTTAGCCCTTTCATGTAATGTTCTATACCTGCAGACTTTTTAATCAAAAGCTTAATAAGCTTAATACCATTCAAGAGAATTAGTTCAAAGTTGTTGCTTCAAATGTGTTACAAATATTTAAAAATGTGACAGTTCAACTACAGTTTAGAATATTTTATATTACAATATAATCAAGCTCTATTTCAAGACCAAAACATTTCACTGTTGACTGATGAGGACATCTTTTGGTAAGTGCTGAGGGAACACTGCCAGTATTTTGTAGTACTTACTAGTATTCATCTCATCTTGCAATCCAAGATTCCAGCTTTATTTTGAAGTTCCCTATGGAGTGCAAAGAAGGACACCTATTCTTGAGAAGTTCTTAGCATAGTTGACACATTTGTTTAATTGATAACAGAATTAAATATGAATCATTCTGACACTAGACACTGAAGTATCTATAGTGTTACTCAGTTATAGCTGATTTTCTACTTGGTGGCGTGTAAACTTATTACGTATTGTGATTTGCAAGATAATATCTAAACTTATTTGGGATTATTTGAGTTTTATTTTACTGTTACCCAAGGAGGCTGTGGATGCCCCATCCCTGGAGGCATTCAAGGCCAGGCTGGATGTGGCTCTGGGCAGCCTGGTCTGGTGGTTGGCGGCCCTGCACATAGCAGGGGGGTTGAAACTCGATGATCATTGTGGTCCTTTTCAACCCAGGCCATTCTATGATGATTCTAATTTTAAAAAGAAGCGACTAATCCCTCTTCAAAAATTTCAACTTATTTTTGCAGATGGGAAGAAGCTGTTCTGACATTCTCTCACTATTCTAGTGCCAATAAATGTCCTTTGCTGGAAATGATTGAGTATCTTCCTGATTCATTTAAAGTAAGTTTACTGCTCACTTAAAAGACAGAGCTGCACGAAAAAACTCAAATTTAGTTACATTGTATCAATCATCAATCTAATGCTCTCCTAAACAACATGGATTATTATAACAATTAAAAAAAAATCGTAAGTTAATTTAGCTGTGCTGTAGTGATAGTTTCAGGCCTTTCTGCTCTCTTGAATTTCTTTAGAAATAGATAAAGATCTTGGCTTCCTGAGCAAAATGAAGTGATGAAAGTAGCCTAGCTGTGTATTATGTATAGCATATATATTTAAAAGGATTATAAAAATGATGGAAGTTAGAGGAGAATTGGTTTCAAGGGTATTTGAGGTCATTTCACCTACTGAGTTAATTCTTAAATCAAGCTAGAGAAAAGTTTTGATATATTTTTTTTTTTTAATTAAAATTGCTTGTTATGTATATATTCAAGAATGTTTTTCATTTCATACCTTTAAACTAACATACAGCCTTGTGAACTGAATAATTTCGTTATTTAACTCCTACATGTAAATTCTGGAATTTTTTGTATATGTAATATAAACCATAAAACCTGTCTGAATCATCTCTTCTGTTAAAGTACTGCTGTGTTTGAATGCCTTTTTCTTCATGCACAAACTTTGTGTTCTTATTGATGAATGTTATCTGTATCACTTTTGTTCACATTTCTGTTCATCTTCAAAGCTTGTTTTGGACAACTGCATAATTGAGTCTTCAGAGGAAAAGACAAGTCGAGATTTCTATGTAAGTAGATGAAGAAATGTATAAAGTCAGTAGATTTTATGATCTTGAAGTCAAATATGTCACAATGTCCCTGGCAATGTATTAGCAACAGAACGTTATCTGGATAAGCATTAAGTTAGAGAACCATCAACCTGACTTCTAACTACTAGTACTAGATTTAAATTTAATACCTGTTCAGTATTTTCTGTAGCTGCACAAGCATCCTGGTATAAATTGAAATTGCTTTAACTTAAGTCATGAGGAATTCAATAGTTACTCTCCAGTAACTGAGCATTTAAAATATATTCACAAAAAAAAAAAAAAAAAAAAAAAAAAAAACAACACAACACCAAACATCTCAGTTCTTGGAAGACCTTAAAGTCACTTCATCAGCTTCTAGCAGTCTTCAAACATTTGTCTGTGTTATTCTCTGCGAAGCCAGTAATTTAATTCTCTTTACTATTTGACACTGAAAGAAATACTTGAAAGTGTATACACTTGAAAGCTTGGGAAGAAAGCAGTACGTATATTTTAATGTTTGTAAACATGGTGTGACACGTTACTGACGTGGCATGTCTGTAGATAAATATCAAATGTTACCAGAAAAGACAAGTGACTGATCTTTGGGCTGCAAATGGCTTTGAAGTCTAGTTTCTGTAATCTTCATGCTTACACATTTTAGCAAGTATAACAACAAACCTGAGTAATCTGTCAACTTTAATCTTGTTGTGCTGTTTGTTGCAATCAAACAGAGTGTCGCAGGTGGGCTGTGGTTATGCCAAAGTAACAGTGATAGATAATAGTGCATATAAAATACATGCTTGTCCTAAGAAGTACAATTGTTATAAATAATTCAGAGTTCAGTGTGGGTTTTTTTTGTAAATTCTTCTCCAAAATCATAAATAGAAGATTCTGAGGAAGCATGAATGTGTTACAGTTGCATTATCTTTAAAGCCGTAATGGAAATCACCTAATAAATTCCTACATTGGATTGTGTGTACACCATTAGCAGATAACTTGCAAATTTTCTGTTAGTACACGTTTTATTTATATTGTATTATCAATGCCATATAACTTCTGAGTACAAGCTTTTCTTTGAAGTCAACATTAAAGCAAATTCTAGTTACATTAATGATATTTTTAGTATTTTAAGAAGATAGGTGTATTTTTTTTTATTGCAATATAACATATTTAAACAATTATGTTACAACCACATTCTGTTTCAATGTCATGTTCACAGGCAGACTGACCAACAATTAGTAAACATCAGTTTTACAAACACTATGATATGATACACTGCTTTTTTTTCTCTCGGGATAAGCTTTTTAAAATTCAGCATATTATCTAATCTTTATTGTTCAGATTGAATACAACTTCAGATATCTTCAGTGTCCCCTGACACTTAACAAGAAATTAAAGGAAAGTGAAGACATTTTCTATGAACCGCTTGCCATTTTAAATGTAAGTATTTTATTTTACTCTGATGTAATTCCATGCTGCCTTGTTTGTGATAAAATCAAGGGTTTGTTACATTTTATCATAACATCTCTTCTCCAAAGACTCTAACTCTGTGTGTTTATGAAGCATGGGTTAAAGTTCCTATGGTCCTATGTAATGCATAGCAATTCTTTCAGGACTACTTTATTTCAGTAACTATGAATGTTTCAAGACAACGTGTTGAAGCAGGCAGGTAGTATGTCAAAGAAAACCATGTTCCGGTCCTTGTAATGACCATGAGCTGGAAGAAAAGGCATTGGAAAAGCTGACAGAGTTGACTATTTCCACATGTAGATTGTGAAAATTTTCTGTTCCTAAAACAAACTTTGCTGTTCTAAAACATTGCCAGTTTATTTTCACTTCTTTTTTTTTTCTTTTTTTCTTTCTTTTTTTTTTTTTTTTTCCTTCCCAGCATCAGTACAGAGAGATCTTGCTGATTTGTTTGGTTTTTTGGGCTTACTGTTGGCAATTAGATTTGGTGTACTTTTTAATAGTAAAGAAATTACTTTCTAGTTAAATGTAGCTAGAAAATCATGGTCATTTCACATCTGTAGCTAGCAAAATGTTTACTCCTAAAAACTTAGATAATTAATCAGTCTTCCAGATTTGTCTGCCTCTCTAGCATGAGAGCTGCAGAAGAGAAAGTGGAGGACTCAGTAGGCGGAGAAGACAGAATTATAGCTTTGAATGTACAAAAGACCTTTGCAGTATCTTACACAGACACTGTAGTTTCCATTACACTAGTCACCGAGTTAAGAAGGTTGGCTAGCTTGTTTAGTAAGCATGTTACTCAGCTAGAAGAGACAGATTTGATCCTTGGTACTTTTTTGTTTTGTAGGCCATGGTACGGCACAATCGCATGGAGCTACTTAGTCATCCCGTGTGCAAAGAATATTTGCTAATGAAGTGGTACGTGTATTTTAATGTATACAAAAAGCAATATTACACATCAGGATGAAGATTATTGTATCTTAGAGTTGTTTAGAACATGCATATTACTGTGGCATTAATGACACCAATGTCTTTTGTATACAACACTCATAAATGTACACAGAATATGCTAATGTTTATATAAAATGTAACTTAGAATTTAGTAATGATTCTTTGGTATGTATGGAAGAAGCAGCCACTGTCTTTCCTTCCACATATTTTCTAAAAAAATATTTAATAGTATAAAGCTAAAAAAAAGATGCTTTAGAATGTCTGCTACAGTTCACACAAAGCTTAGTGAACACTGGTCACAAAAAAATGTTTGGAATAATACTTACCATGAAAACATTTTGCCTATTAAATTTAAATGCATGCTCTTCTAAATTTATCAAATGTTGTAACATGGAGTATTTTTTACTTTCAAGGATGGCTTATGGTTTTCGAGCGCATCTAATGAATTTAGGCATTTATTCTCTTGGTTTGATACCATTGACTCTTCTGGTCACCCACATACAGCCAGGAAGATCTTTGAATGGGACAGAAATCTATGAAGCTAGACCATTAGAATATGAGGTACTGAGTTTTCTTATTCTTCACAATACATTTAGAATGGTTGTGGAAGGAAGTTACGATTATTTTGAACTGTTAATTATTTATCAACTCTACATAGAATTGAAGTGTTTATTTTTATCTATTCAGCAGTGACGTCTGATGATAAATTTTAATTATGATTTCTTGTTTTCAGTGTATTTTCTAAAAACTTAGCTGGTAAAAGACTATTTCAGTTTCTTCCATGAATTGAGTGTTCCTTTAACACTGAAGAAAAAGGAATAACATATGTCTAACAATAAAGAGAGAGCTAACAGTGAATTTTTCAACTTTTCATATATTTTTATTTTTCGGACAGAATAAACTGATGTTGCTTTTTTAAAATTTTGGCATAGAAATAGTTGTCAACTGTTAAGTCTTTTTGCCTATTCAAATACAGCTTTATTTGCCTGTATTTTGTATTACACTGGGGGAGGCCTCCTTATGTCCTTCTAGTACTAAAAGGGAGCTTATAAACAGGAGGGAAACTACTTTTTACAAGACAATAATAACAATAGGACAAGGGGAAATTGTTTTAAATGTTAAAAGGGGAGATTTAGATTAGGAATTAGGAGGAAATCTTTACTCAGAGGATGATGAGGCACTGAAACAGTCTGCCCAGAGAAGCTGTGGAAGCCCCATCCTTGGAGGTGTTTAAGGCAAGGTTGGATAGGGCTCTGGACAGCCTGGTCTAGTTTGTGGCAGCTCTGCCTACAGCAAGTCGGGGAAGGTTGGAACTAGATGATCTTTAAGGTGCCTTTCAACCTAGGCCATTCTATGGCTCTTAATTCAGGTTAAAGATAAACGCTGTAATGTGCCAGGTATATATTGCAGAAAACTCGCATGAGGGAGTTGGCTTTACAATTTATTTATTAAAGTCAAAATTCACTGTTGTTTTCTGTGCCAATATAAAGCATCTCGCTATGAAGTTCTTTGCCTATACTGATTGTAAATAAAGGCATCAAAGGGAACAGCCACGTAAGGGTGTCAGGACTCCAATTTGTGCACATTCTAAAGACTTCAGTTGTCATTCCTTATGCTGCAGTGTGATAGTTAAGTTATGGACTGCAGAATTTATGTTCATGTAGAGGCAAAACATACTGAAAATGTTGCCTGCATACGGCAATTCCATTCACAACTGTTTAACTGGTTAACAGCAACTGTTTAGCATGGGAATACTCAAACTTTCATATTTGGTTTGAATTACTTAAGCACAATGTAATTGACGTGAATTTAACAAAAGCATTAGTAAGACAGAATTTTAGTCTGTTAGCTTGCTTCAAATAAACTTAGTGCTATCTTAGCATAATGTGTAATATAAGGTAGGCAGAGCTAAAATAAACATTGTTCATTTAATAGTTTCTGATTTTCCTTGTGCTCTGTTTTACATTTCAGGACTCATACTTCACAAGAGTGTGTATGTGTTTAGTTTTAATTATGAGTTTACTGGGAATTTGCAAAGAAATATTTCAGCTCATTCAGCAGGTAAATATATACAGAAATAAATTCATAAAATTAATTACAGTGTGCATGGCACTTTATATGATATTAAAATACATCTGACTTTTTTCTAATTACAAGGGAAATATGATTTATTCCTGCAAATAAGATTAAAAATGAGAAGAATACTTAAATAGATGTTATTTAATTCAGTCCCTTAATGATGAATGACTTGTAAATATGTGTCTGTCTCTCTTAAATCCTAGAAATTGAAATATTTGTTGGATTACTCCAATCTATTGGACTGGACAATTTATAGTACAAGCATAATTTTCGTGTCTTCTTTATTTATTAACACACCAGCTCATTTGCAGTGGGAATGTGGAGCAATTGCTGTATACTTGTCTTGGATGAACTTCTTGCTTTATCTTCAGCGGTAACAATTATTTAATTGCTTTGTGATAAATAATTTCAATATTTCCAGATAGTTTACATACCCGAGAACATAGTTGATTGTGTTAGTCCTATTATATATTTATTTAAGCTATGCAAGTGTCTAGATTAGGATCTAATGAGGAGTATTTCTTTTTACCTGATAAACTGTAATTTTTGGTGTTTTTTATGTAAAGAATCACAGTGTGTTACGATGAATAGAAAAGAAATAACAAGAAGTATTTTGATGTTAATTAATTGTGTATTTCTTTTAAAGAATGTTTAGAATTTCACTTAAGAAAAAAAAAATCAAACAAAAGGTAATTGACTTCCCCTTCCCCAAATAAATACTGCTAAAAAGAAGGATGTAAATCACAGGTGGCAGAAGGAGAACAGACTATAGTTACATAACTTAAGTGAAGATAATTTCTCTTAGCAGTTGTCTATATCATAATGCTCTATAAAAGTATCACAACAGATGAAATCGTGTTGTAAGTTGACATTGACTCTATTTGTTGATTAATTTCTATAGCATTTCACTGTAGTTGAAACATTTTAAGGATAAGGTTTGTCAGTAAAAGCAGTGTCAAAGATATTACCTCCCTATGACATTGCATTTGTTGACAAACGTTGTACACGTGTCTGAGCTTAGATAACTAATGAATGGGCTTGTCCTCTGTCCTTCGCTGTGTTCTATGCACAAAATGGTATTGAACATAAGCAGTAAAAATCAAATTCCTTGAGTGTTCAGCCTTTTTTCTTATGGTAGATTAAATGTTATCCTTCCCTGTGTATTATTCGTTTGTTTGTAGGCTGTGCAGTTACTGTATGCTTAATTTTTCTGAGTCAGGCCATCTGTTCTCAAAGCACCGTTGGCTATTGATTATTGATTTCAGTAGAACTGTAGCAAATAAAAACAAATTTATTTATATTAAGATTAGGTTTGCTTTACTTTCAGCTTATATTTCAGGGGGGGAAACCTTGTGCTACTGTTTTAGCGTAACACAGTCATCTGGTCCCCGAGTCTGGCACAAAACATAAATTCCTGAGTTCAGGTTTGGGGGAAAAACTAGATTAGTCTGCTTCATGACAACGTGTGTTCTGAGATTTGGATGCTGTTAGGCCTGGAATGGGGTGAGCTTGTCAGAGGACAGGCTGTTGAAAACACAATGACTTTTAATAGTGCTCTAACTTCAGTATTTATTTTTTCTTATATTTTTGGTTCACTTATTGCCTAGATTTGAAAATTATGGCATTTACGTTGTGATGTTCTGGGAAATTCTGAGGACTTTGATTCGGATCGCGGTCGTTTTCTTTTTCCTGATATTGGCCTTTGGACTGAGTTTCTTTGTCCTTTTGGGTTCTCAGGTTAGTTGAGTACCATTGTGATTTCTTTATCATTTTGGATGTTGCCTTTGAATAAAGAATTTCCAAAATTACTTACAAATTTCATAGTTTTGTGGGTTTTTATTAATTTCTCTATTTCTTCTTTTTCAGCAAACATACAGCACGCCACTGCTTTCTGTAATGAAAACATTTGCAATGATGCTGGGAGACATAAATTATCACGATGCATTCCTTGATCCATTACTGAGCAATGAATTGCCATATCCGTTCCTGAGTTACACAGTTTTGATTATATTTACTTTGCTTATTCCAATCCTTCTTATGAACTTGCTAGTAAGTAAACTGCCTCTTGATATACAGAAGTGGTTAAGTGTGTGTGTGTGTGTGTGTGTGTGTGTATACACACTTGTACACAGTTTTGACATATAGAATTACTTTAGTAATCATGTGTAACATGGTGTAACAAATAAATATTTTTAGTGACATCAAGTTGCCTTTCACTTAATTGTTGCAGGGTTATCCTGTATATTTTCAGATATGTACAACTAAGTAACTGATGAAATTTGCTGAGCTGCAAGAAGGTCTTCTCTATTTCTTGTGTTTGGCTCTAGAATAGGCAGGAGCATGGCCTTCTCTCTTTGTAAGGAGTAAAAAAAAAAAAAAAAAAAAAAAAAGCTTCTGCGTATATGAAGAGTGCATAAATATCAGAAGAAACTGTTTTTCTTCTTTGCTGAGGCATAGTCCCTCTGGTCTCTGCTACACTCTGACTTTACACTGACGTTGGAAGAAATGTAAGAGCTAGCGATTAGGGATATAGTATGCACAAAGGAGTTATGTTTCCAGATTCAAGTGCAACAAGTTGAACTTTAAATTGTGTTTAAATGTAACAATTACAATTGAAAGCACAGATCAGATTATTAAAAAAAAAACAAAAAAAAACCACCCACAATAAAAATGTTTCTTGTATCTTTGATCCTGTGCTGTATTTTTAGATTGGTTTGGCTGTTGGGGACATAGCTGAAGTGCAAAAATATGCTGCCCTCAAAAGGATTGCAATGCAGGTAAGTAGAAACACATGGAAACACAACTGTAGGAATTATCACTGCTAGAAAACCATCCAAATAATTAGCTAATTTATCACCCTCATCATTAACTAACAACTTAGCATCTCTGTAAAGCAAAGTTGAATATGGGCGTTCTATCCTAAGCCTTATTTTCAGTTGTCTGCATTTGTGCACTAAGAAGATGCTTTGCAATGCCAGGTATAACTAAGGAACTTAGTAATATTTATAAACGTATTTAGAGACCTTAATATATATAAAGACTTCGCAGAAGTGAAGTATAAGTGCAGTTCTTATGACAATTAATGCTTTCCACTTGTTGAGGTATTTTGTTGCCAAGAGGGAAGAAGAGGGAAAAGTGGTATCTTGCAACTTCAGATCTTTGTTGAGCGTGTAACCTTTTGTGTGTTTTTTTCTGTAACAGTCTGCAGTAGGCTTATACTGGATATCCTTTTTTTTTTTTTTTTTTAATAGATGTCTATGTTCAGTATTTCTGTAGCTTTTTTAATAGACATACATGCTTAGTATTTCTGTAGCAATGTGAGAATAAATGGAAAGTTAGCATCTCCTGAGAAGACACTCATATAACGCACTTGCACTGCTCGCAGGAGTATTTTCCTTACAGTGATTCCTCTGGCTTCTTAATCTGTACTTGCTCTGTCATAACCTAGGAAAAGGGTATAGGACAGTTAAAGGGAAAGATCACCCTCATTATTGTTTAGTCTCAAAATCTTTGGCTATGAAGTATTCAGGCTTTGAACCTTTCTGTAATCTATACTTCAACCCACAGAGTAATGAAATGTTCCAGTCACAGTAAACTCAGTTACACAAGAGTTTACTCAGATCTAAAACTATTTCAGTTTTAAGAGTGCATAGCTGTGTGGAATAATCAACTCTACGAAAAACTATGTACTGCTCTGACTACATGGTATCTAGTGTCTGGACTACGTGGATCAAATATTATACCATAGAGTGCTGTGTACATATCCTCTGAGACGTGATGCTTGGTGATTCGAATATACTAACATAATGGTTATTTTCATGATATAATGTGTCCCTATCTTAAGAGAATATATCTTATTCTAAATGCAAAATAATGTTTAGGTTAATCTTCACACAAACTTAGAGAAGAAGCTGCCATTTTGGTTCCTAAGTCGAGTGGACCAGGAATCAATCACAGTCTATCCTAACAGACCACGATACTGTGGATTTATGGTAAGGTTGTGAATAGTTGACTCTAGATTTTGTGCTAAAATGTGGTATGATTAACTTAGATCATTAATTGGATCGTTAATTGATATCAATGATAGCATGACTATCTTATGTTATCTTATGTTAAAGTGGCAGATCAGTTTGAGTGCAGCCTAATTTATTCAGCTATAATTAGTGCTTTGAATTCTCAGTGATAGGTGATGTTATTGGTCAAGAGAAGTTACAGAAGTTATTCAGACTGAAAATGTAAGTACTCACTTCTGTTTTCTTTATATCTATTTGTCTACTTTTAATTCCATCTGCTGTTGGTAGACTGAATTTTCTGATTAAGCATATTTGGCAATGGGAATGTTTAGTATTCTAAAACTAACTTTATACCTGAAACTACTTTTAGCATTAAGAACGTATTGGGGCTGGTACTGTTTACCCATTTAGGGTTATTTATCTGTTTTCAGATTACAGTACTTTATTTCATTTTGATACCATGTTTTTCATTTTGATACCATGTTTTATTTAGAGTGTATTCCAGTATTGCTTTGGGTGTGAGGACTCTACCACAGATGCACAGAGCACTGATACAACATTAGAATTGGAAGTTCTGAAGCAGAAATACAGGTATACGTTGTCTTATTACTGTAGCAGTCAGTAGAGCCCTGTATCACAAAGGTATTGCCGTTTTAAAATAGCATTCTAAAACTCAGTGCTTAATCCGCAAAGTAAAATTTAATGTATCAGTTGTCCTTAAATAAAGTTCACCGGTATGGTAACTTAATTTGTATTCTGTAATGTATTTAATTTAGTAAATACTTTAGAAAGTGCTGAAGAAATATTCTTCTCCTATGGCAGAAAGAGGATGGGCTTGTTTTCCCGTTGGAGTGAACTATATTAATAAGGAAAAGGCACACTCATTTCCAAATTAGAGGTTTGTGTATGGAAGTTTTCCAGAGTTATTCTAAACTCACAATTACTGTAATTCCAATTGGTTTGCAGATACACACAATCCTTTGAAACCAAATGACGAAGCTTATTCTATTTTCAAATTGTTTCTTTTTCTTTTTTCTTCCTCTTAGGCTCAAAGATATATCGACGCTGTTGGAAAAGCAACACGACCTCATTAAACTGATTATACAAAAAATGGAGATAGTGTCAGAGGCTGAGGATGAAGACAGCAATGATTTATTTCAGCACAAGTTTAGGAAAAGGCAGTTAGAACATAGGAATAGTAAATGGGATACAGTGTTAAAAGCTGTTAAATCAAATGTGCCTAACCCAAGCGCAGAAAAGAACAGCACCTTCTTGTAGACTTCTTGTGATACCGTGTTATATTAACGTTTTGTTTTTCTTTAGGGTCAATTCTCTATGCCTGTGCATAATATCAGTGTGATACAGTATTTATTCAAGTAAGAAAACAAGGCCAGATCCAAAAAAGAATGTAGGTGCTCAAAGCAGTATTTAAGGAGATTTAAGATGCCTACATCTAAAACTGTGATCCTAAAAGAGGCTGACCAATCAGGAAAGTGCCTAACTCACCAGATGCCAACCTTGCTGTCCTTACAGTTCTTGAGGCTTCTATCTAGGTCAGTTCCTGCATTTGGCCCTGATGCTCTTAGTCAATTGTTACAATTATTTTTTAGAACTTTCACAAGTTCAAACTGCAATTCATCAGATGTTTTGAGAGATCCAATGGGCTTTACGTAGGCTACAGCAGGGGTAAAAGACTAACTTGACTGATCCTTCGGAAACTTTGCTGAGTAAGAACTGCAGGATCAGACCTGAAAGATTAAAAAAAAAAATAAGATTACGAAGATGCAGCGTAGGATAAGAATAATTTCCTTTTCTGGATACCTACATGCAATTCTCAGAGGGATCATTTGAACTTGTATGCATATCGCAGTGGTAGAATGACATGCTGTATACTAGTAATTTGCCACTTACTGTCCTTACATCATAAGAACTGACTTTGTTTCTTTAATCTGCACTCTGGTTTTGTTGTTTGTTTGCTGGATGTTCAGTGCATTATGTAATATACAGTAACAGACCAAATGTGGAAATAAACATGAATTAAACTCTGTTCAAGTATCTGAATATATTTGTTTCAAAAACAGTGGTAATAAACTAGTTATGTCTGTATATGGTAACACTGTTCTGTGATTTGCTTTTGAATTCAGACAACTTCTTTAACAGTTTTAATATATATTCTCCATTTAAGGAACAGTTATGATTTTAGTTTATTTTAAAGCAAGGCAGCTACCAGAAATTGGTTCACAGCGTACAAAAGTTCCTTAAGAACGACAGGAAGACGTGCTGCTGATTAGTAAAACTTGAACCTTAAAATTTCTATGGATGATATTCTTTTCAGTACGAAAAATTATTTCTCATCCAACTGCCTTATGCCATCTTTAAGACTTTGTATTCTTACATGGTAAAACATTGATAGAGAGAGATTATGACTGTTTTTGCCTGTTATTCTGCTGTTACTAAGGTGAGCTATAGCGCATCTGCAGCTTCTTCTGACAGTTGCAGAGCTGCTGGAACAAGTCCAGAGGAGGGCCACGAAGATAACTGGAGAGCTGGAGAGCACCTCTCCAATGAAGAAAGGTTGAGGGAACTGGGCTTGTTTAGCTTGGAGAAAAGAAGGCTCCGGGGAGACCTCACTGTGACCTTCCAATACTTGAAGGGAGCATGGAAACAGGAGGGGGAATGGCTGTTTACAAGGGTGGATAGTGATAGGTGAAGGGGGAATGGCTTTAAACTGAAACAGGGGAGGTTTAGATATTAGGATGAAGTTTTTCACACAGGGTGGTGACGCACTGGAACAGGTTGCCCAAGGAGGTTGTGATGCCCCATCCCTGGAGGCATTCAAGGCCAGGCTGGATGTGGCTCTGGGCAGCCTGGTCTGGTGGTTGGCGACCCTGCACATAGCAGGGGGTTGAAACTCAATGATCATTGTGGTCCTCTTCAATCCAGGCCGTTCTAAGATTGTATGAAATGTCCAGGTCCTCAGGATAAAGCTCAACTAGGAAAATATTAAGCTAACACTAGATGGCAGTGAGTGATAAGATTTTTGAATAAGTAAATTGAGCCTAAGTACTTAGTTTTAAGTTAAAAGAGTCAACAGTGTGGTTACAAAAGAAGCAAAATAGTCATCATTCATAGTTTTGAGGTTTGAGCCTTTCAAGCCTCTAAGCAGAACTCTGGTGTGTTTATACACAGCAGACTCTCAGGGCAGGGTTTTAATCTGTTCTATCTTTCAGCTTACAATTTGAGAAATGGTTTTGTTTTTAATTTAACAGGCTTTGCTACTTTCATTCATTTAGCAGCTCTTACAGTGGAAAATATGGATAACCGTATCCATCTTTCCCATGTGCATGTCCAAAGCTGACCCTGAAAATACTGCATAGTTTGTCTGCATAGAGGACAATTTGATGTTGGAAGTTAAGGTTCTGTATCTCTGAGTGATTTTAGTTCATTTACTGTGACTTAGCCATAGCAGGCTTGCCTCCTTTTGAATAGGTATTGGGATCTATTGATGTATTATTTTAGGTGTTTCTCTTGGCTTTAGTATGCACTCTCAGACTGACATGGCCATCAGAATAGTGTGGCAGAGGAATAATCTTTTCCATTGTGGTGATAGAGGACTAAGCAAACCCAGGGCGGTACAAAATCTCACAGTGGTTGGGATCCATACAGCACCTGTTAATTCAGCCATCCTTGGGTTCCTGGAGAGCAGGGCTCTCTTTGTCCTGCAGAGAAACAAAATTAGCTCAAAATTAGCATCAGAATTTAAAAAAGGTATTTGCTAGAGATGCAGATTTATGGCCTGGCTTCATGTTTCATGAAGGAGCAGTTCACAGCAGATACAACAGAGGATAGAAAACAGTTTAATCACCAGTATGTTAACAAATGTGTAAACAATTTTTTTTTTATAAAAAAAAAATAATAAAACAAATACAACAATTTTGGCCAGTAGATTTTGTATGCAGAAGTGAATGTGTCTGAAGACTGTGACTGGTGTTGATGTGTCTCTGATCTTTATCACCCGCTTCCATTTAACGAATATGAATAATGCTTGATGCTAACAGATCTGTGGCATGTACTTGAACGTATGTAACTCATCTTTTACTTCACTGATTTCTTTCAAATTATTTTTCATTTTCACCACTTCAGAATCCTAGCAGTCTTTCTTAAAATATCCAAACACCAGAAGGGTTTCCATGATTGCACTGTGGCTAATTGAAGAGGATGTTAAACCAGGCAATGTGCAATCAGTGTTGGAATTGTTAATCCACACAGAAAAGCTGCCTGCTGTTCATGCCCATTACAGAGAGCTCTGGAGGCATACGTAGGTACCATTTCTCTCTCTCATGGCTGTATATCAAGTGTTTCTGATAGTGAGGGTAAATAGTGCAGTTCATTTCCCACTGCTCAGCAGCACTGGCAGTGTATTCTCCTCAAAGAGAATGACAACACGGGTCAGACAATGGCACCATCTGCTTCCACCAAAACCAGTCTGGGGCATATTTTAAGGAGTTCTTCCTGGGAGGATAGGTTTGTGCCAAAGGTCACCAACTGGGACAAGAAATCCTTGCCATTAATGTATGATTTTGCAGTCTGAAACAAATTGGCAGTCCCATGCAATATCAGTGGCAGAAACCAAAGTCCAGGGCCCTGGTTTTATAATGAAAGCATCAGGCCCACCCGACACCATATGTGAATAAAATCTGTTGGAGCAATGAAATCCCTCCTTACAAGGGAACCTGAGAATTCTCTGACAAGAGGATTTAAAATGGATTAGAGAGAGACTGTTTTAGGACAGGAAAACCCAGTAGGTAGGAAACAACCTCCTTCAAACTGTTCAGAGAGCATACTCATGGCCTTTGTGTGATCTACTGCTACTGGGACAAAGACAGACCACCATCATTTGGGGTTAGTCTGTGCAGGGCCATAAAGATGCTGACATCTTTCTGGTTTAGAAAGGAAAGAGCTTGGAAATGCAGCCAAGGCAAAGCCACGATAATCAAGAGAGAAAATGCTGTGGACACTTAAACAAGTAGCTCAGAAGGGGAGTTATATTGTGATGGTAATGCTTGGTTTAATAATCAAGATGAAAGAGGGAAACAATAGAAGTGAATGAGAAGTAATGCATTTTGTATGAAAACTGAATTCTGCTTTAGAAAGCAGAACAAAACTTAAAGCCATTCATTTCAGAAATTAATAATAATATTGTTAGTATTTATTTACCCGTAAAGGTGACTGCAGTATGAAAAGAAAACTGGGGAACTGACAAGAGGGCCAGAAATAAAGGAGAGAAAGTGGGAGCAGCATGGACCTTGGTAATCTAAGAACTGAGTGCTCCAAGAGGCTGCGTGCCCAGACTGAGCACAATAGCAGTGCTCAAGGAACATCAAAATCAGCTTCACTCCACCGTGTGAGATTGAGGACAGGTAGAGTTAAGATCACTTAAAGTTTTAAACCATGAAGCACGCTTCTCAGTTCAGCCCTAATGACAATGCCAAGAGCTGGCACTGCCTGCTGGTGTGATATAGAAAGGAAGCAAGGAAGCAATGCTGTGATAAATGGGCATCATGGACTGTGGGGTGATTTCTTCTTGCTTGAGCCAACTTACTTCCTGCCAATTCAGATTTTAATGTTTCTTGGCATGTTATCCCCATACCCATGATAGTTACAGTTGTATTAAATGGCTGTAAGTAATCATGGTAAAAATTACCACTGTAGCTGTTGCTGTGTCATGGAGAAAAGAGCCTGTATTATGAAGTGTTTGATCCAGCTCTTTTCAGACAGAAGGCAGCATCCATGCATGTGCATGAAGAACTGGTGGATTCGCCTCAGTGAAGTGAAGGGATTCTCAGTGCGAAGGATAGCTGCTCTCTCCTAGACTGAAACAGTTTGTGAAAAAAAGGTATTGGGCATTTAAGAATGCAAAGAAATTAATTTCCATTAGCACTGATCAGCCTAGTTTTTGACACTAGGGCAGTGCTCCTTCAGAAACATTCCTTGCTCTGACCCCAGTGCCATATATTGAGCCTCTTTCCCCACTGCACTCATGGCTGGAATGCTGCCTCCAACCATCCTCAGTGCCCATCTCAGTGCTAAGCTGTGAGAGCAAAGGTGGTAAACAAGATTGGGTAGGGCTTTTAAGCATCCCCAAGATTCCAAGAAGTCATCAAAACAATCAAATTCCAAAATCAGAAAAAATAGGCAGAGCTAGATTAATGTTTCCATGTTGGATAGAGTTCTCAGTGAAGGCACTGCTAGCCTTACCCTGAAAGCAAGGTATCTGCAGGCAACAGTTTAATATGTATTATATTTTGGGTAAAAGCTGGGAAGCCGAGAGATCTTACCATCCAGAACCTCAGTTTACTCCAATAGGATCTTGCTCTCATGTGCCTGTGGTGATGACAGAAACAGTATTTCAGCTCTTTAGTATGATGACTCCACTGCAGTAACAGGAATGGATGAGAAGCAGCTTTGGTTCTGCAGAATGTCTGAGTTCCCTCTGGTCTATTCCACTACAGAATCACTTCACCAGTGTGTTACACATAGAATCTAAATAGAAGATTCCCTCTGCAAAACAAACAAATAAAAGATAAATTAAGAGTTTGCAGGCTTAAGACAGGTATTGCTGGGAGCATTATGAAGAGGAACAAAGAAGAAATATTTGTTCTAGTCGAACGCATTATTGTTATCCATCAGCACAAGCTCATTTCTCACATTTATTATGACACATATGGGATGGAAACTACTTAGAGAAGAAGATAGATATGTAGATACTGTTCCTTCATCCTAAAAGATAAGAATAAAATCATTGCCTTCTAAATGTTCAATCAGCTCAGAGATGTTTGGTTACCATCGTGATCAGCCTCTACCAAAAGGCAAGTACTAACAAACTGCAGCCATTACTCTCTAGTACATGAACTTGTAAATATCGTTACTAATTGTTGATAGGGAATGTAACTTTTAGTGAGAAATGTACCATGGTTTGAGTGCTCTGACCAGTCTTCAAGGGCTCATTAGGCTCTTTTTTTACAGGTTGGCCTCACTTCACTTTATTTACAGTCAAGTTAAGGACTGGTCTAGTAGTTCTGCCTGTTGTCTGTTCAGAAGTAGTTTTGTCTGTCTTTCAGCACAAGACCTTGGTTTTTCCAAAGCAAGGAAAGGCTAATTACTGACAATCAGACAAAAGTTAAAACAGACAATTGGAGTAAGTATGGAATATGTGAAGTAAGCCCATGACCAACAGTCCATGTCAAATGAAATGCTCTTTAACAAAATGTGTACCTGGAAGAAGATATGTCCTCAGGACAATACTGTTATATTCAGCAGAAGAGACATCTTGGCCTGATAGAGTTGCCTAAGGGTTGGATCCTTGCTCTGGCACTGTGCAAGAATCAAGCTCTCTATGAGATGCCTCTGTTTCATTCAGTCAAAAAGCAAACTAGCTCACTGCTGGAGGAAACAGAGGAGACTTCTTCAAGCTAAGCAAAAGGATTTGTTACTGTAAGCATATCTGAACTTCTGATGGTAGTAACACCTTGCACATATAATAAAATAATGTCAATTTTTTAATTACATGCATTACATATAATATATCCTTAATTTATCTATCATATATGGGTGAGAGTGTGAATGTCAGCCCTTTCCATCAAATGTTCATAGGAAATGCTCTGGGCAGGTGTACCTTGTTTGGTTTTGAGAGGAGTCTGACATTTCAAATCCATATTTCTTGGAAATCTGATCTAAGTTAGGGCATTGACTTTCTCTTCCTTGAGAAAGCCTGTTGATATTCCTGTAAAACATGCACTACTTTGTGAAGAATTTTCACAAAGGAAAAAATAGGGAGTTGTGCATTACCTCAGCCTTTAGCTTCAACCCAAGAAGCTCTGCTAATTAATAGAGATGGGCTGATTTCATTTCATGGCAGACTGTTCCCTAGCTAGATATTGTAAATCCACCTAAAAAAATCTCCATTATTTCATGTTTCTTAATTAATATATTAAACTAGCCAAAGGATTTCAGCCACTTTTTATTCCTTCTTATGAAAGAAATAAATGATATTTTGTTTTGAAATATTCTCTGTTATTCTTTAAACTAGAAATACTTTCCTATTTTCTTTTAAAATAAAAAGGAAAGAAATATTGGGGGTGTAAAAATACATGCTACATTTGTGACAGATGAAAAAGAAAGAAATGACCACAATCAGAGAGAGGCTGCAACCCAACCTCCTGCCCTCCAGGTAGGATAGGTCTTGGGGTGGGAGGGCTGAAGGCATTTTGAAGGCTGGGCTGTGATAAGTGGTTGGAGAATGGAAGAAAGTGTTTCCCACAGAGAGCAGTTACAGGAAGGTGAAGAGGGAATTTGTGTTTCTAAATGCTGTAAGAGGATCTCAGAAAGTGAAGGTGACTGATAGCTGTGGCCTGAAGTTGGGAAGTATCTCCTAAGCTCCTGGTGTTCATTTGTACCTTATTCCAAACCCAAATGTTTCCTTCCTACAGATCTTATCTGCCTTCACAGCAGCTGTGAGGTGGATTTGGGATGTCTTCTTCACCTGAGAGCAGTCATGGTACCAACACCACCACAGGGAACAGTAAGGCATAGGCTGGCACAGGGGCTTCCTTGTGGGTATGTAAAATGGGTTTCTACAGATAGCATAGGCGAGTGAACACGCACTGTTAAATTTACTATTTTCTCAACTGTGTAGCCTACAGATGCATCAAGATCAACATGGTGTTAGTGAACATTAAATCAAGGAAAAGGAGGTGCTGAATAGCAAAGGGTCCAGTGCAAACATAAAGGTTAATTGACCTACCCTAGCACTGTGGCAGCTAGCTTAGAGGGCACTCATCACATCTGGGCTTGGGCAGCAAAGTTTTCAGTGCCACAAAACTCCTTCGGTTTGGCTGGTGAAAGTGAAGGCAAGGGGTACTAGAGAATTTAGGATGGAGCACAGCAGTCCAAAAGCAAGAACTGTGAGTCACCAAGGAGCTTTGTTTGTTTTGCAGCAGAGCCATAAAAGCATCGTCCACTTATCTTGAATAAACACAACAATGCACAATTTTTTCCCGAGGAACTCATAAAACATGCATTAATGATTCCAGAGATAAACAATTGAATTCTATCTCCAGCATGCATGTTTTTTGATTTAAGAGCCTGCTTTTTAATTTTCTGCCTATGATCCTACTTCACAATATAGCCTTAAAATAAAGACCAAATGATTGGCAAAGGGCTTGCTCTTGAGTTAGGAAGTCAAGTAATAATGCATTCCTGGGCTTGAGGATTTCTTTCCTCTTCGGCTTTAGAAAGTTAAAGTGTCCAGCTAGGGAGGAATAAGAGGTTGAAAGAAAAATAAAAATAAACATCACTTGAACTTAGATATTTGGTTTATTTTATGATGTATCTAAATAGCTAGGGTCATAAAAGGCAAAATTCTTCAGTGAGAAAATATAAAGAAAATGTAAAGTGTGGTTGGTCACTTTTAGATTCAGAAACCTTGATAATTTTGTGCCATCACAGCTCCTGGTCTGTCCTAGTGTACGTATTTGAATTGTACTGCATTGGACAACAGCCATTTCAAAATGGGGAATGAATGTTCCTTGTTATTCTGGCCCCTATGGTAATCCACTATTGATTTTCATAATTCAGGTGATTGTTCCTTTGAGAATCTTGCCTGCAGATGGTAGTTCTTGTACAGCTGCACGTTATGTCCCTGTGATGGGTTTCCTGTGCCCTGAACCAGACCAGGTAACCTACTCTGAGTCCTCTCCCCTGTCCTTGCGCAGAGGTTCAACTGTATCTCCACCAAGGGGCACATATTGCTGTTCTGATGTTTTATTTGAATGGAATGAGATAGCCTTGGGAAAATTTATTTCAAATAGTTCACTTCTGGGTTATTAGGGCTGTTTTTACAGTTAATCTTCTGTAATTGTCTGTTACATTCACCCTTCACGTTGTCTATGAGTTTAGAAAATGCCTGTAGTGCCTACGGACTGCAGGTGGCAATCCTAGTCCCTGGCTGCTGACATGCACGTTCCTAGCCTGAAAAAATTTTGGGAATAGCTGAAAAATTCACACAATCCAAAGTTATGCCACTTTTTAGAACATGTGGGGTGTTTGAGAATATCCATTGGAGAATCACCAGCAACATTTTGCTCCATTTGACAGAGCTCAACACCGTGTTAGATGAAGGAGGAGTGAACTGTCATACCTGACTGTGCATGAACAGAAAGAGGGATCTCTTCACTATTCAAGATACAATTTGGGTTGTTTTCTTTTTATGGAGAAGTTGTTTGGGTTTTTTGTTTGTTTGTTTTGTTGGTTGTTTTTTTTTTGTTTTTGTTTTTTGCTACATTGGCCATTGCCAGAACCTCTGCTCCTCTAGAGATGGCCCCGGGACTTCACTGACCCTGCTGGAGGGGTGCAGCAGCCAGGAGCACAAAGCAGAAGGTGCTGCAACAGGGGGCTCTTATTCCAGGATAAAAACAACCTCCCAGAACAGTGTTTGTCCATGTGCTTGCACCAGTCTGCTGGGAAACTTCCAGCTTGTTGCACAAACTGGGCTTCTGTCAACACTGACATTTGCTGGTTGAGTGGCATGTGTTCTTCCAGCAACACAACCTCAGTATGCTTATAAGGAGAAGCATATGTGTTACTGTGTTGGTGTTACCAAAATAGGAGGGTTTTCAAGATCACCTTCTACACTACAACCAGCAGTGCAGTGACTGGCAAGAAATGTGTAACAGGTGGCACAGCACTAGAGTGTGTGTGGTCTTTCACAAATTGAAGCCAGATGAGGTTTCCTGACAGGCTGGAGTTGCAGAGCCCCACAGATGCCCTGTCTGTAAGGTCTCCTGCTAGCACTTTGCAACATTAGCAGCACAGCTCACAGTCCTGGGATGGAAGGGTGGTGTGACTGCCCTCAGAGCCACTGGTGTTCATCCCCACCTCATATTTTGCTGTTAGTCTGATTAATGACTGCATAGAAACCACAGCAACATAGCCACCATGGGTGCAAGGCTCACAGCTTGTTAAGAGCAAAGATTCATTTTACTTCAGAGAGCTTGAGCTTAGCTTCCAAGCATGCCTTGACAGATGCAACACCTTGAAGATGATTCAGGCATAGTCAACATGATGTATAGACTAAAGGAAAGTCACTCCTGATCAAGAAGAAAGGATGGAAAACAGTAGCTGCTCTTCACAACTCGTAAATTAATTCAGATGTTAGTACTGACAGCTTTGATTTCTTCCTCTACTATTCTGACCCTTTTAATTGGCCTCCTCTGTGCTGGCTGCTGCTCCTCTCCTCTCCTCTCCTCTCCTCTCCTCTCCTCTCCCTTTTCTCTTCCTCTTCTTTCCTTTTCCTTTCTTTTCTCCCTTTTTCTTTTCTCCTCTCCTTCTCCTCTCTCCTTCTCCTTTGTTTTTTTTCCCACCCAGGAAACTAAGGGACTAAGGGGCTTCCTGAACACTTTATGGCATCTTCATGTGGTGACTGCTTTTAAAAACTTGACACAAGCAAGAAAAGATTAGCACATACTTGTTGTATTGTTTAAAAATGTTTTCTACAAAACGTTTTTTCACCTGAAAACACTGCCTCATAAAAATATTGAGCACACACAAGAAAATAAACGTTTCAAAAAAAGATAAATTTTGAAAGCATCTTATTTTTGATATTTTTTCAGTCAGAAGGTGTTGCTAATTTTACTGATCTTACTTTTGACAATTGAGTTTACCATATACATAAAAAGAAAAATATTGAAAATATACCACAATGACTGGAAGTAGGGATCAGACTTCATTACAGCATTGTTTTATTTTCTTTAAAATTAGCCATCAGATTTCTGGATTTTTTTTTTGTTTGTTTGTTTGAGATTTTTAATTTGCTGTCTTTATTTGGCCTGAGAAATCTTGTTTTTAAACCTGCAGAGTGTCATAATGAGTAAATCAGCTTTAACTGGAGAACTTTTCTGGGTGCTGCCCATCAGGTTGATGGCCTCATCTAGGACACAAATATTTGAAAACCCTGATATTACTGCCCATCACTAGCAGCCTCTCTGGGCAGCCTGGGGAAGGTGGAGAAACACAGTTTGTAGTCTCCTGTTCAAACAAATGCAAGAAGATCTGAAGACAGGGCACAAGCCCAACTTTCTGGAGATCTGTCTCAAGCCTTTTTGCCTCCAGCAAATGTTTTAGCATAATGGTATCAGGGAAATTAGAGAGTAAACTTTTTATTCCTCCTGCCAGCTCTCAGTTAACTTCCAAGCCCTCTGGATTAGGAATACAGTGGATATGTATGTTTTGTACGTTGTTTGCTGACTTGTAAGATGCTCTATAATGCAGCTTTCTGGGAAAGTGAGGACTGACTTTCGGGGAATTGTAATTTAAGGGATGTGGGAGATTTTCATGTTTGGAAAAAAAAATGTTCCAATTTTCTTGTGATTGCTTTTTTGTACACTTGCCCAGAGATGTGGCTATGGGCCCACTTGTAGCTGATTAGTAAATACATTTAAGGCTTTGGGTGTTTTTAAGACAAATTTAACCTATCATTCACTACATAGATAGTGGTGATGGTCACACAATGGATCAGTGGTCACACACATTTATAGCAATGGCAATATACAAGAGATGCACCGTTACTTACTCTTCACCTTGTCCAAGCTCTGCTCTGCCACTGATTTTTGACATAGAGGCAAAAGCTGGTGTTAGCAAAAATCAGGCAAAAATAAAAATAAAAAACAAAACAAAAAACAAACAAACAAAGCTGCCCAGAGAAGCTCTGGATGTGCCGTCCCTGGAGGCATTCAAGGCCAGTTTGGATGGTGCTCTGGGCAACCTGGTCTGGTGGGCAGCAACCTTGCCTGAAGCAGGGAGCTGAAATAAGATTATATTTAAGGTCACTTCCAACCCAGGCCATACTGCAATTCTGTGATTCAAACCCATCATTAGGAGCTCATTGGTTGTTCTGCTTTTCATATGTTCCTCTCTTTCCTTTGGATGCCCTCCTTCCCACTTCACTTGATGCTTTCTCACATCTGCACAACAACGGGCACCACATCTCTGATTGGAGCAAGGTTACTCTTTCCCCTTCCTCCCACTCTGGAGGCAGCCACCCCGAAGTGTGACACCCTATCCTTAGAGAGCCCAGGGAGCTATTAAAACACAGCTATAAATCATGGTTATTAGCCAGCTGACTCATCTTACAGCACCAAGAAGGAATCTCAGATCTCCTGAGTGCGCCATGTCTCACACAGAGAGTGCTGGGGTGTTGATGAATCGTTGTGGAGTCCTTATCTTGCATTTCTAACAGCAAAACTCAACCCGTGTTTCACTCGTGCTGTTTATATATCTAATCAAAGTGGGCCAGGAAATGCAGAAGACAGCACCAGGGCTGCCTGAGAAACATAATATTTGTCAGAGACCGTTAACTCAGCCGCTCTCTTTCAAGAAGTGATAGATGAAGTGTGCCTGAAACTCTGTTTAGATTATGTGAAGTAATGCACTGGTGGTTACATTCATCCTAAGCAAATCATTTTCACTCACATGAGCTGCCTTACAGAATTTTCCAATAACACTCTAGGCAGCCTAAAACAAAATGAAGTCTTCACAGGTCCTTCACGTGGGAGTTCCCTTCGGAGCTCGCTTCTACAAAGACAAACAGATTAAGGAGGCTCTGCACATAAAATAGAGGTGGGCGCTAGGCCAAAGTTTAGATCAGCATTGGGATCAAGGTTTGGGAGGTGCCAGGGTGAAAGTCCATGTCCTTTGCACAGTATTCATGCTGCTTCAGCTTGAATAGACACAAAAAGAACCCAAGTAAACCTTTGTGAAATGGTAGGTTGACCTCTGACAGAGGAGTCCAGAATCATCTGTGCTCTGCAGCCACCTTCTCTGTGCTGGGGACTTTTCCTCACCCTACAGGAGTCACCTCCATGAAATTGTCAGTATGGATACATCCCTTGGGTCCCTCACCTTGAGGGATAGAGTTCATGTGTAGATGAGAGGCCAGCTCCTCGAGGCCTTGAGAAAGAAACAAGCTTTTAAGCTGAGTCTTTTCTTTCCCAGATGAATGCAGCACACAAGCAGTACAGTGAGCCTGTGTCAGGCCACACACCAACAAAATGGGCTCTGGGCTGACCCAAGCCAGAGCCTTGTTTCTTCCCAAGCTGTAAATGAGTTACTCTGACAGAGAAGATTTTAACTTAACTACATCTCTATTGAAGTCCAGAGAATCAACTAGGCACAACTATGTGTTGCTCAATTTCATAATTAGGTAGGGATATGTTTCGTCTACATGAAGTGCCAGTTCTAAGCTTAATATCTTACAGGAAAGAGTGCTAAAATTTTCAGAGAGGGAATGCGATTAGATGAAGCCCAACAATGTTTTTGCTAGCCAGTATATTTTTACAGAGCTTTGTCTTTATTTTTTTCAAAGAAGAACTTCTGTTGACATCAGATCCTGATTCCATATGTAGTGTGTCTGTAGCAATTAGGAATTCTGGGGATTAAGTAATAAGTCCCATTTTAAGCTTTTCATAAAATACTTTGAACAAGAGGGGAAAACTCTTAAGTCAGCTGCTTCTGTGCATGTCTTTTTGTGCTATGAAATATGACTTCAAAGAAAACCCTTCTGTTTCCATTTCAAGGTCTTTTTGTAAGGAAAGAAAGATAGGCAACCGGCACAGGAATGCTGCCTTCAAGAGATTTATTGGAAGTCTTGAAGGGCTCAGTAAGCTGGGAAGGTAATTTTTGTATCCTACTGCACTCAAGACTGATTTAATTTTGTGTCAGTTCTGGAACTGCAACCAGAATATGAGCTGTGAGTTTATAAATTGCTCCTCCGAGTGCCTGACCTTGCAGGGTAGGGGAAACTAGAAGGACTTAGAAGATAAAGAGATCTTGCACAGCCGATCAGATACACTGCAGTGTGGTGAGGGCCTCTCACTCATTACTCATTTCACCCTGAATTGATCCGGCTTTGACAGGATGCTAACCTTCTTGTCAGTGGTCATACCACACAGGTGCCATTGTCCACCAGGATGTGATTGAAATTTGGATCAGATTCTTCTGAATGGAGGACACAGCTACTGCAATGATACCTGCATCACCAACAAAGGGACTAGAATGTAAATTGGATTGGATGATCTTGTAGATCTTCTCCAACCTTGGTGATTCTATGAAATTAAGAAAAGTCAAATGGCTTTTTAAAACGCTATGTGTATACCAATACATCATATTTATTAATAGTAATATTTTTCATTTCTATACGATATTACATATAAATGTTGAAATGAAAGTTAAGAGAAAATATTTATTGGAAGCAAATGCAATTCAAATAGAAGAGAAAATATATTAATCAGTTGATTAGATTTGGGAATATTCACCAAAGGGGCATGCCAGAAGTTGTATCATATGAGTCACTTAAAAATACATTAGACGAAGCTCTTGGGAAAGCATTTCAAAAAGTAGTTTGATTTTGGCAAAAAATAGAGAAATTGAGCTAATAATACTGTAGGATTTGTCATTGCTCAGTTCCAACTTAAAAAAATCCATGATTCAAGTTCTGAAATGTGTGTAATCTATGAAGTCCCATTAGAACCTAAGTTTCATTTCTAAAGAAAATTTGATTAGAATAAATTGCACTTTTTTGACATTAAATCATTCCAGTACGTAAGATATGAAGTATAAGGTGACTGCCTTTAAAAAACATTTCAATTACCTGAGATTAATATAAACATTATACTGTTGTTGCAATTTTTTTTTTT
The DNA here is from genome assembly GCF_019238085.1 of Lagopus leucura. NCBI lineage: Eukaryota > Metazoa > Chordata > Aves > Galliformes > Phasianidae > Lagopus > Lagopus leucura. Next base: position 59,882,953 of record NW_024962263.1, on the reverse strand, counting down.
TCCAGTAGATTTCAGTAACAAACACAGAGTAATTTAAATAACACCACACATATCAAAATGACTGGCAAATTATCTGACTGTGGACATAGCTATGCAGCAGATTCTCCACGTAGCGGATAGTACAGAGTAGGAACTGTCAAATGGCAGCCCTGACCTGCAGTGGGCTTGCTGGCCACACACTGCTGAATCCTATCCTTTTTTCCATCTGATATTTCTGCTAAAAGAAAGCTGTATTATTCCACAAATGTTGCCCCAATATCAGCTTACCCTGTAAGCACTCATTGCTGCACCAGGAATGCTGTGCAATCAGTAGTGGAAAGGGAAGTGATCCATGAAATATGCTGGTAAGACAGAAAACCTGAAATCCCCTGGTTACATATCAAGCCAAAAGAGTTTTACTATATTATATACAGTTCATTAATAAATGTCATGCATGATTAGCACTGGTAGAGCTGTTAGGGGAAATGCAGTTTCCACTTTCATGCATGCTGTATCATCCATTTTGGTGATTGCTTTGTAGCTTTATCTTTGAAGGAGATATCTCAAGACCAAATGGGAGAGATACCAGTGTTACCTTCTGGTTCACCTATTTCTTGTTCGTCTGCACTGTGTGCCAGAGCCATGGAAGCACCATGACAGAGTACGTGACAGAAATGTCTCTAACATTGGGATATTTCATTGAAAGGGGATTTATCTTAGAGAATCAACAGAAAATACAATATTCCACATCTTTTGGAGATCATAAAGTACTATACATCTTTAGCTACAGAAATAGCTAGTGTTGTCTTTTCCAATCTCCCTTTTGTATGATTTTCACTGTGCCTTATTTTTTCCTCACCTTTAGTGTGAGCACTCTGAAATGCACTCAGTGTGAAAATCCCATGTGAGATAGTCTACCAGATACCACTTTTTATATTTATTCCCAGCAGCACTGGGGAATCCACTTTTCAGTGTGTATCTTGACATGTCCTGTAAAAAAAATTCTCAGAAATAGTGCTAGGCTAATTCAGCTGTCACTAGCAGTGGAAATCTCCAAAGGAAATTCCACATTATTAAACCTTAGATTAGGTTGGTTGCTTTGTCTTTGCTCATGTTACTTCTGTGATTGTACTCAGCACCTGATATGGTGACTTTGTCTTTCTTATACTCAGTAATCTACAGAAAACAGTAGAAATAAGCAGATTGACAGTTGATCCAGTGAAAATTAAGACTTTAAGTGGGAAACTGATCATTCAAATGCTCAATAAGACTAATCAGTACCCTGAGTGAAAATAGCAAATATTCCTAGCCAGAAGACAGAAGAAAAGTTTTCATTTTCATTGAATCTTAGAATCATTAAGGTTGGAAAAGATCACAAAGGCCATCTAGTCCAACCATCAAACCATCACTGCAGTGCCCACTAAACCATGCTGTTTTGTACATGTCTCTGTGTTTGCTGTGCTATCCTGTTGGGGAATTGCACAGATAGAGGCTACTGCGAACTCTGAAAGAATCACTCTGAAGAAGATGACACAGAAACTAAAGCTGTATCATTACTATTGAATTACTAAACTTAGCTCAGCTAGCTTTCTTCATGATACACAAACTAAAGAGAGCTGGTCATGCATCCATGGAGAACTGGTCCCACCTAGGATACAGGTCTGTTTTCGTGACAAATACTTAATTCCAGGTGAGGACCTCCTTGAGTGTCTTTTCATTTGAGAAGATTGAGATACAAAGCTATAAACTGAGAAATAAAATGCCAGAGGAAATATCAGAAAAATACACAAGCCATCACTGAGCACAGATTCAACATTTCACCTCCTTTTCCAACCCATTTCATAACACCCAAAAGGGATTAAGAGATGGAAGCAGCTCTGAAAGTCCATATCTGTCCAGGCAAAGGGAATACCTCCATTTATGCACTTCAGAAAAAAGTCACCTTCAGAGGACATCATGGGATCATACCTGGAGCAAATTCGAGGGCAGGGGGCGACATCTCCAGTCTTCAGCTGCTGATAGTATCTTTTACGATATATCCCAAACTCAAAGCACTTTTTCTCCTTTGCAAGAAAACTGAGGGGTGGAGAGGGAAGAGAAATACTGCCAAGTTCACACTCCCCCACAAAGGTTTTATCAAGACATGAGAAAATTGCCAACTGGACTTTGAAGTCATTGCATTGCAGCAGCTGCTTTAAGAACCTTTCTGTTGACTCTGTGTGTTGGGATATTTCCTCTTGGCCCAATTATTAATGACATGACCTAAATGAATGTGTCAGGCATAACTTTAGCTTAAAAAAATGTTGTCTTTTCTAGATACCTGAAATATTGCAGAAAAGTCTCTCCATACATCAGCCAAATAGGTTGTCTCTGTGATGGCAGCCAGTACATTACACTAACTACTCCCCTGCTCCCCTCTGTTGCCCATACAACTGATTTATTCCACAATTCATTTCCACTGTCCGCCCACAGTGTCAGCAACTGCTGCTATTGTGGCTGCCTCATAGTCAGCTCTGAAAATACTTGTCGCTAGTGAAATGGCTATTGCATCTACATTAGTGGGGCTAACCATATTAAAGCTAAAAATAAAGGAGCTTCAGATATGTTCACTGAAACTATCATTGTGTCACTGCATTCTTGTTGCTAATATGGAATAACTTTTGTGTTTGAAAAGGTGACTCGAAGACAAAACAGATCAGGTGTTAGTTTTAACAAATATAGTTTGAGTCTCAACATCTTATTTAATGCATCCATTAATATTTAGACCAGTTATGCTCCAGAGAACACGCTGAGCTGGCACATTTTTTATATATTAAGATTGAAAGTGATGGTGCTTTAACAGAGATATAGCTTGATACTAAGTAGCCATCTCTTATCTCACTTCTCTGTTTGAATAGAAATTCAGTAGACCTTTACCACCAGTAGCTCTGATGGTTATCGTTAGGCACTGGCTAACACAGTTTTACTCACCTTGCATATGTGCTTTTTAATTTCTGATAGATTTGCAGATGTGTGTATCTTAGAGGATGGCAAATCCTCTGCACTGAAGAATGAGTTATGTGCTGAAAGGTCTTTGAGGCTTATGCAGAGATAAATAGATTTAAAAAGAAAAAAGAAAAAAAACACATTGGGGGCATAGACTGGAAGATATTTTTCATTTTTAATCTTTACTTTTCTCAGTGTGATTCATGCATTGTTTTGACTGCATGAGTAGCTTGCAGCGTGTAGTTCTGCACACAAAGCAAGAGACCTGTCTCACTGCTTTTTATGAAAGAACTATGCGTTGTTACCAGTTCTCCCAATTCATCAGGTACTCAGACAGCATTTCCCTTTTTCCCTTCTGCCTCTCGGTGTAGTTTCTCAGGTGTAACCTGGCATGTCCTACAGTAAAAGTTTGGTCTGACAAAAAAAGTACACTCTGTGAGCTCCTCAAAAAATCTTTCATTGGGCTCTGAGGCAGTAATGTTTCTGTATTAACATATACATTCTTCATCCCCAAATGAGCAAAAGTATTAAGTGACATTCTGGTTGTTTTTCCTTCCTTGGCAACTCTGTTCATTATAAAGAACTTTCCCAAGTGGTTTTGATCAGTAGTAAGTATTTTTGTTAAAATGAATCATGTCAGCTACCTAAAGCACAAAAATCAAACCTAAATAAACATTTGGGTGAAGGAAAAAAAAAACCTTTGAAGATTCTCTGTATATTTTCTTGAGACTTTATCTTTTATGACTTGTCTGCTAAGAAGCTGAAAGAACTATCAGCTTTCCTGACTGGATCCTGGGTTTTTTTTAGCACTCTTCTCTGCTGTTTGTTCAAAAATATAGGGGATCCTTGGATGATTTGCTATGTATTTTTCAGTCAGAGGATGAAAAGTCCAAGAATCCCACGGGATTATTGTAACAGTATAATTAGCTTGCAGACAGCTCTGTTCTCAACAGCTTTCAAAGCTCTTCTATCCATCTCAGTTCCCCAAGTAATTAATTAAACACAGCTGCAGACTAGAACAACTGCTGCAAAAAAAAAAAAAAAAAAAAAAAAAAAAGTGTCGCCGTTTGCTTTTCCTGTTTGCTTCTAGCCAGTAGGAGAAGATGAAGTCATGTAGAAGCTGTTATGATGGCTAAGGACTGCCTGCTTCCCCCAGTGTCCTGTTGAGTAGGAGAGGGGCCCAAAGGATCTGTGCAGCACGGTGCTTATTGAAGCCTATTCATGCCTGCAGGATGAGTGAATCTTTTAAAGTCATTGCTGGTCTCACGTGACTATGTCCTGGAAATGACCTAAGGAGGAAAAGCCCCAAGGATCCTTGCCAAAAGGCCTGTGTCATGTCTTTTTTACACGGTGTTAGAAATAAAGTACATAAGTGGGAAAAATGGAACAACTGAAGCAGTCTGAGTTTGGAAGGGAACTGGCAGAGAACTGGAGCAGGTGACTTGAACACTTTCAAATGTTCCTGGAAGCAAATAGTGCTGAAAAAAACTACTGGAAATGGTGCCATCCTCTCAACTGCTAGATGTGGCAGGCTCAAAGGTGCTGAGGACTTGCAGTAAGTTCCTTTGGGAAAATTAGAAGGAAAGCAAACTGCTAGGTGAAAACACTCAAAACATTCATGGATATCATGATATATGGAAGAAAACGGTTTTGGAAATACGTTTTCTTTCCAAGAAGCCAACTATCAGGCCAGAAAATCCAGAATTGTGTGGCAGTTATATAACGAAGGTACCATTACATGAACAGTTAAGGCACGGACAAGCTGAGCAATGCTGGGCAGCCATGTTATTCTTTCCTTTTAATGGCCTGTGCCAGCCAAGCATAGCAAAGACTGCAGAAAGAAAGTAACCACACCACTCACCATAGCCAGTGCTGCTCTGGGCCTTAGAAGCGTGAAGTAGCTACAAAGGTAGAAAGCTGAAGAGTGAATCTTTAGTGTCTTTCCACATATCAACCAATTTCCCAGCAGGAAATGCAGAGAATCACAAGAAGCAATGTTTAGTCTTTTCCGAGAGTGCCTGGAGATACACGTGTGCTGCCACGGTCTTCCCTGCTTCACAGTTACAAATGGCCTGCTACAGCACAGCGTATTTTATGACCTGTGTGATTACTTTTCCACTGAATGCCAACACTGCCAAGGAATAAGGAGGGCCTCTACCCATGGTTTAGGTGTTCTTTTGCGTTACGTTCAGTGGCAGGGATTCTGGTTTGAAAAGTGTGGATTTTGATCTTGAAGGGGAAACCATTTTTCCTCACCAGGCACAGGTTGTGCAGTGAATGAAATGTTATTGCCCATGTCCCACGCAGCTCTCTTCACGTTCTACGTGATCATGGTCTTGCCTGCTGTCTCACATGAGTCAAGGACCATAATGAGGTTTCCAGAGCTAGCTTGAGCCTACAGCTCTTTCCAGACACTTCCAAAGATATTTTAAGTGCAACCTGGACATACACACTTGCAAACCTGAAGCTAAAAGATACCACTATAGATTTTAGTATATGAAAGCAGATATATAGAGCGTAAATCAGTACTTGAAAGCTGTTAGCACTTTCTTGTGTATGTGAGGTGATGTAGGCTGAAGATTCACATCTTGCCTCCTGACTGGCAAACGGGAGTATGAGAAAGCATGGCCATATCCCCTGGTAAACAAAGAAGATACTGTAAATACTGTAAATGAGATGTTTGGGATGTAGTGCTTGAAACAAGTTGCTCCACTGTAACAACTACTCTAACTGCCAGTAGATTGCATACATTGTCTGTTACTAATGATATTGAGATATTGAGATGTTTTGTCTTAAGGGGAACACCAACAGAAAACAGAATTAGCCAATAACGAGAAGCATGAAATGTAAAAGAGGCCAAAAAATAAGTGATAGGCCCTAGCATGAATCTTCAGGAAAGAAGGCACCCTTTCAGAAATCTGAATATCAGTAGGTAGCTAGTATTCAAATTATCACCTCATATTTCTTTTGAGATTCTGTAGTAGTATAGCTAGCGAGAGCACAGTGTTTTTCTCCTCCATGGGATGCTATAAGATCTGGCAAAAAACAATGGTAGAGCAGTTTCTCTGTTTTCCAGAGCATGTATCCTATTTTATTCCTTCTTGATTTAAGCTATATCTAATATTTGGTGATGTCCTCTGTTACAATGTCATTTATGAGCTTTCTGTGCATTTTAATGTGCATAGCAACTTCTATGCAGGTTATGGTAATAGAATTCCAGCTATCACATTCTCCTCTTTGTCCTACCTGGACTTTCCTACCTTTCTCTTCCTTTTTTTTTCTTCCAGGTTTCTTGCTCTGAGGATGAGAGATGGACAGTGTTAGTTTTAGTCTCACTAAGTTGCTGCTCTTGTCTGCCCCCAATTCCAATATTGTGTGACTGTGGGTGAGACGATTTGCATTTCTTTACACAGTTCCATGTTGTTCCATACTGAACAACAATATATTTAGATGTAAATGTAAGGAAATCCTTTTCAAGACTCCAAATATTTTACACAGACGTGATAGACATTTGTGTTTTAAATATTAGGTTGTGGCTATAGGAAGATCTTCTATAGCAAAAACTTGTAATTTTTTTTTCTAAAATACTTCTCTAAAACTTTCCAAAGAGAAAGGAAAAGGAAGAGAAAATAAAGATGAAAAGGAAAAGTAAAAAGTAAAAATAAAAAGATAAAAAGATAAGAAGAAAAGGGACAAAGAAAAAAGATTGCATTCACTTAAATATCCCCTTAATATATGTTTTTTGTACCAGTATACGTAGGATTTGATTTTCTTTGCAGCAGGGTTTTGAGGTTTCAGCTGGTGGCATTGAATACAAATACAAATACAAATACAGATACAATTACAAATACAAATATTTGCTGAGAGACTAACCCTGGCATTTTTGTATAACAAGGAGAAATAGAAAAGAAAAATAGAAAAGAAGGAAAAACAAGAAGCGTAATTTTCAGTAATATGAAGATGTGGAACAGAAGTCCACGGACATCAGACACCTGTCCAGCATCACCCAGGAAGTGCGACAGAGTCAGAAATTAAATCCAGATCTTCTCTATTCAGATCCTGAAGTGTGTAAGCAGGCTGACCACCATGGCATATGCCACAGAATACAAGATTTTGTTGGGATGGTCTCTGCTAACACTGAATATTGAGTACGCTTTCCAGATAACACTTTATGGAAGGTGTACTTACTTGCTTAAAGGAGAAATTTTGCATCTTTTCTCCATATATTCTGAAAGAAATCAATTAACTGGACTGTATTTCAACCACAAGCTTGCTGCTGTTCACGAAACAGCTTAGGCTGTCCTCTCGTAGTTTATGATGTCAACAGGGCCCATGATTGAAATACAGCTTCAAAATCCACCTCTTTCTTCCAGACTCCAGCAGATATTATTCTTGTAGTTTTTTAAAGACAGCTGTGTGAATTAATGAACTGATCTGAGAATCGAGGTTGGCCAAGAATGCCATTTAAAAGTCATGTAGATGACCTCATAAAAACTGCAAAGAATGCTCACAGCTTGCTTGTAAAACAAATCTATTCCTTAATAACTCAAAATGCCCACATAATTCAGTACACATTTTAACCCAAGTGATTGTTTCATAAGAGAAGATGAAAATTTCCCATGAAAAAGACATTTAACTGGTACAGGCAACTATAAACTTTAATTGATATTTCACAGTATGTACAAGTTTGCTCTCCAGGGAGTGTAGAATATCATTTTTGCACCTGCACTCTAACTGCAGTCTTATAGTATTTCAGCCATTAAACATTTTTCATTAAAGCACTTCATATAGAATTAGTATAATCTGATTTTAACAAAAGCATTCTATATATAGGTTTTTCACACCATATTAATGCAGAACTGTTAGAACTGGAGAAGCAGTATTATGCAGCCAAACCCCATATTTCGACTCACTGGCAGTAATAGGGGTGGTCTGTACTCAGAGCACCGTATTTGCAAAACATATTTATGGTAATGCACTCAACTGTATCCAAGAAGAAAGGTATTCCTAATAAATTATTTTTTTTCCACGTAAATTGCTTTTTTGCGCTAGATTTCCCCCAAGAAACTGGGGAATCTGGTGAAATAGCAGTTTATGATACAGCACAATGGTATCACATTCTTTACAACTTCCATCCTCCGCAGTCATAAAACCTAACAGTAGAAAGGGTGTTTGCATATTGAGCAGCAGAGGGAATATTGTTGGATGGCTATAACTTACCAAATCTGCAGAAATATTTGTCTTATGGTTTGTATTTTATAGCTGTTATCTAGCTGGCAATCAGAGGTGAACAGCTGTGCCGTTTAAAGATGTATGATTTTAAAACAATGAACTGCAGGCCTTGCTAAATGTTTCAAATTAGCTGTGGGTAGCAGCACACATCACAGGACTTTTCACCTTGTGTTTGGGACAGAGATTGTAGTTGAAAGTGCTCTACAAACACAGTGAAGGCCGCACCTCCTTAGTCATTTGTAAGAGACCCTCGAGAATATATGCAGTATGGAACTAAGGCTTCCTTGAAAAAGATTTTCTGAGATGTTGTAATAGTATTATATGCTTAGTATTTCCCTCGAAAAGGTCTTGCAGTCCCTCAACCTAAAAAAATCTTTCTACTTAAGAGCCGAACATCGCGGGCATTATTTTCCATATATCTGACAATGGTTTTAGTTATTGAGCAAGGTGGTGTGTAGACAGGTTAGCTGAAAAAAAAAGAAAATCGGGTATGTTGAAATGTGAAAGGATATACGGGTCTGTTTCACAAAACATTTCCAACACACGCAGTGTGTTTCTATAACCAGGGAAAGGGGAGTACTTATGATGAAAATATGAGATGCAGTTTGTGTTTATTAGAGGAACAGGAAGATAAGATTGTTTTGTATTAAAATAGCTTTTTTCATACCTCACAGACTTACAGAGGCAGTGTGTGAAGGTGTGACTGATTGACTTTGTGATAACCTACCTCAGACCACACATGGGAATGGCTTTAGGCAAGGGATTTTTGCCCATAAGACAAATAGAAAATATAGTTTAGAATTCATAACAGTCCAGCAAACAGCATGCAAGCAGTACAGCAAAAACGGAGCACCATTTCCCATCTGAACATTTCACACAATCACAGAATCACAAAATCACAGAATCACGGAATGGCCAGGGTTGGAAGGGACCTCAAGGATCATGAATCTCCACCCCCCCTGCCACATGCATTTCCGCCATCGCTTTCTTTTGAGACCACTTGGCTCCTAATGGGAAACAGGTCAGATCCATGCTTCCAGCACTAAACATAGGCTAGTAATTAAGGTATTCTTCCTTCCATTGTCCTGAAAAGGAAGGTTTTTATTTTCTCAGCTACAGGACACTGAGATTTCTCTCATTTTGCTCTGGATTTAGCGCCAGATAAACCACATAAACTTTACAACTTCCAGGAGATCTTCCAAAATACATTGAGCCAAAGATATCTAGTGCAGGGGAAAAATGTGCAGAAGAAGCCTATGTTGCATGATTGAGCATCAGTTGTGCTTTCACTGTCAACATTTGTTCTTGGGCTTGTCCTAGGCGTGAAACCTGAGCAGTCCTTGGCCTCCTTCTTCCGTACAAGTCTCTTCTTAACACTTGTCTGAACATTTATCCTTCAGGAACACTTTTCCCAAGTCACCTGCACATGAACAGAAGAACTAGACAATTCCGCTGCCTTGCTCCTGTTACCACTTTACCCTCCATCTGCCTTTCCATGCAGCTAGGATGATCTCTTGCTATGGGTTTGTAAGGTAGAGCACAGAGAGGTTTGGATTTCTGCTGGCACATTTCAACACTGCTGCCATGTAAATTCCTGTTAGTAATGCCCTATATGGAAGCTCTTCTGGAAAATCTTAATTCCCAGAAGTCAACGGCTGGTGGCTAAACTCCCCTTGACTTTGGCAAAGTTGGAGTTTTTTTAATTCTGAACTTTAGGGAAACAGTTCCTTTTTTTAACATACGATGATTTTTACATCATGCTCCAAACAAGGTATTACACTAGTCATGCAAGTTACGCAAGTCATACTAGCTCCTACTGGTGGCATGTATGCTACAGACAACCCTATTATTGACCTGATGTTATTGTAAAAAGAAAAAAGAGCAGACTCCTCTCATTGTGTCAGTTCACATACTGTCTTGAACTTCATTTGCTGTGGTTGATATTTACTAGAGAAGTGATAGTGCATCCCTAAAATAGTCTGGTATGTCTGATGGTGGAAGAAAAAAAAAAAAAAAGAAAATAATGTATTCAGAACAATCATTTTCTTATCAACTTGAGATAAACTTTTAATTGCACTTCACACATCTAGAACAACTTCATTATTATGCTTGAAACTGGATTTATTCTGTACTTATTCCCATATTTCAGATGTAAATTTTTCTTGATTATGTGTGAAATTAGTTTATCTATGGGGTAATCAATCAGTTCTGTCCGTTTGTACAGTTCAGATCTGTGATGGTAGCCACTTTCATAATAAGACACAGTAAATTCCATAATCTGTGAAATAATTTTAGTCCAAATGAGCATTCTGTGCCCTTCTTTCATGGAGATTGTTTAAAACAAGGCACACATGTTTCTGTCGTAACTGTACTCTTACAGAGTGAGAGAAGTTTTGCATACTATCTTAAATCAATCATTCTTGCATATTTGAATAGGACCGGGTGCAAAGAGCTAAGTAGACAATTGAAGGCCAGTTCTTTCTTTTCTCAGGACTGGGAACTTACATTTTCCCCTTTACCTGACTGGCCTTTTTTTTTTGCTTTTGACATCCTGTAGCATTCCTTACAGAAATGCAGCTGCTATCTATTGAAATACAAGTCATTGTTCATGGATAACATTTATAATCAACCCTACTGGTGAGATGCATAATTTTATTTGCCATATGTGAAAGCTACTACGATACTTTGTACAGAAGAAATGCCTTCAGTTGTTTGCTTGGCTCACTAAGCCTGACTGTGTTTGTTTATTAAGGAACAAAGCTGAATTCTCTTAAAGGTAGCTGTTGATTCCTGCTTATGTGTGAATGCTGAACATTTTAGATGTGTATACAAGCAATTGGGCTTTTGCCATCCTGGTCTTTTTACTACCATCATTTTTTTAGACATCAAATTGGTGACTTTCACCTATTAGTTATACTGATTCAACAGAAGATACACTGATTTATTTCAGATACAGATCTGGACTGTAATACTCAGGTTACATTTTCCCTTTTTTTTTTCCTGCCTTTGCCTAGGTATTACATATATCATTCTTAAAAATGGGCTTCTCCTTCCTGATGGAATTTCAGTGAAAGGGAGTTGTTAGGCTCTGATCTTGATTTCTCATGGAATTTCTTAATCTGTAGATTTATTCACAAGCTTTCCTATAAATAGGTACATAACTTTAAACTATTAGAAGAAAAATTAAAAAGATCTCTTCCTCTGTTAACAGAAATATTTTGCTGCAGTCCTATTCAAAAATTTCTGGAACCATACATGTAACACTTGTCCTATTTGGTATAAGAGGGAGAGGTTTGGCCCAATAGTATTCCTTGATTTCTGAAAGCAGATATTCCATAATAACATTTCTGGGGATCTTTTTCTCAGTGCTGTGTAAATCACCTCAATCTTTTTAGTAGCGTTCTGGTCACATAACTTAATACCAAAGAGCAGCTCTCTCTTAAATGTGAGTAGGTCAAGGCTTTACATTTTAATATGTTCTTTATGCTTATTCTGCTTTTCTGCTGTAATGATTCAGGCCATTAATATATCATGTTGCCACCTCACCAAGTATATGAGAATGGCTTTTTGGGGACTAATGTTTTGAATCAATCTGAAGGAGCTTGCACAGACACTGCCAAGATCCCCTGTGGTGACTTGGATTCAGCCTCTTGGACTGACTCTCAACCTGAAGAGTGTTAAGGATATTAAAAATTCACTGGGAGTCCGTGATCTACCCAAACTTGTCAAAATGAGGTTTTTCACCTACTGCTAGCAGAGCTGTTTGTTAGTTACGGTAGTGAGAGGATTCAGGTTTCCATTGAGTATCTCTTCAGTTTTCTATTCAGATTAAACAGTAATGGTATGGAACACTTCCCTAATTCAGGCAAAGTATTGCAAGAAGAAAATACTACTTAGTTACCCTGCTATATTTTAGATACATTTTTGTGTACAACTAAGTATAAAAAATTATATAGGTTTTTATAGCATAAAAATTAAATAGGTTTCAAAATTATTGTGTATACTTCTAAGACAAGTAACTTACTAACTTACTAAAACTTACTTAAAACTAACTTACTAAAACTGGGCATTCTGATCTCCTACCAATTCTTTAAGCAAGAATACACACAGCTGCAGAGAAGCTGGCTTTCATTACCAGTGTCCTCCTGCAGGGTAAATGTGCCCTACAGCTTCTAAATTTAAGAGCCAAGAAATTTTCAGAGACTGTCTTCAGAGAAGCGTGCTCTGCAGAGCAAGCAAACTGCAGCTCCCTAACTGCGTCTCATTGGGTCACCCAAGCAGGAAGACAGTGAGGAGAGTGAAAGATGATTTTCCATAACACAAAAGATTTTTGTTAGCTAAGTGACGCTGAATCGTCATTTCGTTACAACCATTTTCACCTCTGTACAGTTTCCCTGGCAAATTACATATGCACCTGCAAGGGCAATGTGCAAAGCTGACTTCTTAAGGCAGAGAAGTAGCTTTTCATTTTTTTCCCAACAACTCACATCTGTCAGAGATCACTGAAAGCATCAGAGTATTACAAATCTCACTGCTCTGAGGCATAGCACTTAATTTTCCCTTGGGTAAACAAAGCCAATAATGGATAAATACTGTAGGATCAAATGTCTTCAAACTATCAGAGTTGTGACTGCAGACTTTAATCCACATCAGAAGTGAAAAAGAAAGCAGAGCTAAAAGTTGTGGCAAGAGATTTTTAATTGCTGGGGGGGTTGGTTGGCAGTGATCTATTAACAGCACCACTAGTACAGCATCTTAGAAGGACTTTTGAAGTAGAAAAGCTAAAACTAAAGAGCCAGGCTTAAGTATTTCAAGTCAGAGTTATTCAAGTAATTTTTTAGTCTCTGTCATTTTATAACCAGACAAAGTCTGTATATCACTGAACTTGTGACACTACTGTCATTTTGGTGAGCGGCTGCTGCTGCTGTGTCTGCAGAGCAAATTCCTTGGGGAAACTAACAGCCTTAGTTTATCTTTAAAGTTAGGGTCTTGGGTTCTCTGGAGATGGATATTCTAAATTAAGGTTGAAGAGACCACATGCCTGTTTGCGTAACAGTAAATGATTTTTAAAAGGAAATACTTGAAAACACAACCAACAAACTTCTCTAAAATTGGAGAGTTTAAACAGAAAAAAAAATCCAAAATGTTCAGAAATCTATTTTAAATAATGATATGCATCCATTACAAAGTCAAGTTTGTTATTTTTAGATGTTATTTTTAGTGAGGGCGGAAAAAATTGTGGGGAGCATGGACCTGTGGAACAGTCTGTTCAGTATATCTGCAGTCTTCAACGTCTCCATCTTCAAAACATAGAGAAAAGGAAAAAAAACCCACACCAAAATGCAAATGAAATATTTAATGAGCATTTTCAGCCTGAAAATGATTTTTTTTAATGTTGAAAGGAAGATGCTTCTTCTTTTTTAAGCACGAAAAATGTTATTTTAAAATCAATACCTGTCTTCAGAAGTTGTTGTTTTTGTAATGGAATGACTTGAATGGCTTTAATGCTGGAAATTCCGTTTTGGCCACAGATAACTCAAAGTAAGGAATGTGTGAGCCCCATGATAAAGACACAATGCGCCAGGCAGCACTGAAAAGCCTGACTCTTCCACATTTTTGGCCTTTATGTGGAGCTTTTACTCTCACATCCTCACATCTGCTAAGTTCCAGACAAAACCTAACCCAAAGCTGTGAGCACTAAAAGTTGTCTTCTTATTTATTCTTCGTGAAAAGATGGTTGACCAAATGCAGATTCATCACAGCTCTACCAGATGCCAACCCCACTGTTAGTAGGACACTGTCTTATAACATTTTTCTCTAGTTAGCCAATTTTCTGAATCATCACATTGCTCAGCTGTGTATGACATTCGGATTGAGCCTCAGATCAAAGTGAAGGCATGGTATGAGAGATTTCTGCTGTTCCTCTTCCATAATGCCAACCTGCTTCACATCAACCAGCCAGAGGTCATGGAAGCTTTAAGCAGAAAGAAATATGCTTTTTGTAAAAGGTTAATCTGCCTTATTAAAGGCAAGAGGACCCCTTAAGTGGCTATTAAACATCTCCTTAAAGGACCAAATGAGATAAATCGCTGTGTCTCCTGTGAATGAATCTGAGGGTAAGTCAGAACTGTGTTGCTTCATCAGGACAGCTGTATATATGTCTTTGGTCTAGAATCACAGAATCACAGAATCACAGAATCACAGAATTGTAGGGGTAGGAAGGGACCTCCAGAGATCATCAAGTCCAACCCCCCTGCCAAAGCAGGTTCCCTACAGTAGGTCGCACAGGTAGGCATCCAGGCAGGTCTTGAACATCTCCAGAGAAGGAGACTCCACCACCTCCCTGGGCAGCCTGTTCCAGTCTAGGCTCTTGTGAGAGTACAAAGGAAGTAAAGTTGAACTTTACTGTATGTTTTACTGTATGCTGTTCTTTCTTACTTTGAGTTCTACTTTCACAGAATCACAAAATCGAAGGGGTTGGAAGGGATCTCTGGAGATCATCAAATCCAACCCCTCTACTAAAGCAGGTTCACACAGTAGGGCACACAGGAAAGCTTCCAAATGGGTCATGATTATCTCCAGAGGAGGAGACTCCACACCTCTCTGCGCAGATCTCAAGGTAAAGGAGTTTTTTCTCATGTTTGTACTTTATCTCAATTTCTTTTCCTTAATTATTATTTTTGGTTATTATTTCAGTCGCATCTTAGAAGTTTGACTATATTTTCCAGTTTTCTTAAAGTAAAAAAAATGACTGAAATAACTCAGAATGCTATTTAAAGAACAAAATCCAGGATGTTATTTTTAATCAGTATATTACACTGTCTTTAAACATGTTTCCTTACAGTCTAACGTTCACTTGACCAAAAGAAGGCTGAGCTGCACTCCCAGGACTGGCCATCACAGCCATTTCCCTAAGTTTAAGTAGAGGTTCTCTGGTGCTTTTCTTCATGCTTATCTGAAAGAGTGGAGAATTTGTATCTGCAAAGATTTCTTCTGTTACAAGAAATATGTGATGAGTGGAAAATTGAGTCCTTCTTCCCTGCGTAATGTGGGTTGCTGATACTCTAGACAACCTGCAGGGAATCTTTTGCTGGAATGAAAAACACTGGTGATGTCAATGAAGCAAATAAAACTGGACTTTCAGATTGGCCATGCTCTGATAGATCTTCTGCTTCTTTGAAATGAAAGGGATTTTTACCGCTGACCTCAGTAAGGGCCTGGATACTTTTAAAAATGCTCCTTTTTCACATGGCCTCATTTGCTCCATCTACAACTGCAAAAGTGCTGAACTGCATGGAGTCCCTTGCCTATTAGAAATGCAAAGATGTTTTCTTTGGCTAAGAAATTCTTGTTTTTACTTCTGTGCTTTCATATACTTTCAAAGTTAGTTGGGTCTGGCTTGTTTGAGCTTATAAGAAGTGTTTGATTAATTAGCAGAACCTCATTTCAAGATCTGCTAGTAATTGGTAAGGGTAGGTGGAATCTTTTTAAAGGAAAAATCATTGCTCAGCTAAAAATAGAGAAACATTTACCTTAGTTCACTGCAAGATAAATCTAGACACATAAACAAAGCGAAGGAACAGTGCTCATTTATTTTACACTACGAATCTAAAAGATCAAAGAACTTACAAATGATTAAAAAAATCTCTGCAGTGCTTTGGTTTTATCTGATGTTTCCATTATTTCAGTATTTCAACCACTGTGAAATATTACAGAAATCATAATTATAATGCCAATTAATTTCTGATAAGAAACAGGTACACTGCTAAAACTTCCTGTACTGTGGAGGAATTTTGATTTGATTGTTCAGATCTATTTCCCACACTAGCTTAAAATCTTATGCTGATGCAGCTATAGCTTCCCAAGCTCTTACACTCACTCCAACTTAAAAGGACCCTAGAATTTGTTTCTGAAACACAGAAACACCTAACTCCTTCATAAGAAAAAAAAATCATAAAAATTAACTGTCAGGCTTTTGGTCCCAATCCTCCTCAGCCTTGTTGAAATCTATATGTTTTTAAGACATTTATTTTCTGAGATGCTATAAAACACAACAGCAGTTCTGTAAGCTTGATAGCTTTGGTATGCACAAGACAAATACTGATTGCATTGAAAATGTTGGCATTCTGAAAGAAACTTGTTTACCATTTCTTCCTCTGCCATTGATGTCAGGAGCTCTATGTAATTATGAGTATGAAGAATTGTTAATAGGCATACTGGAAATAATACAACATCTACAGATTGTTTCTCAGCGTTGGAGTGTGGAGGCAACCTGCAAGCAAAACATCTATGAATCCCTGGGACTAATGAGCTATTGTGCTCTAACAGCATTCTTGGAAATACTGCCATCCAGGCAGGGTGTTGCTGGCACTTGCATCCAGGCTGGGAAGATGAAGACTGGGAGGAATTAGATCCCAGAAACATCTGCCCATTCAGCAGTAGGAAACTGATCCTCTGGGATATACATTTGTGATCCCATGTGACAGCTACTGGACTGTGTAAGTCTCACACTCCCTCTCCTTGCAGCTTAGAGAGGATGGGCAGCTTTCTCAACCTGACCTATGCCATCATGCCATGTGGTACTGGTGGCCCCAATTGAATTGTCCAGCCTTGTCCATATCAAGCAGCAATTTTTTTCGAGTGTGGTGCTATTCATTATGAGCAAAATTTTTAGGATCCTACTCTCTATCCTGTGAGAATTATGGTTGTATAGCACCAAAGAACCAGCACTTCCAATCCTGCAGCTTATTTCAAGCTGTTCTTCTGGGAATGATCAGTAAAGCAACATGACACAAAGATATCCAAGATATGCAGCTTATGGGGAAACAGCAATTTTATTAATATTACCATTAATATTAATATTAATATCTCAAGATATTCCCTTATAAGAATGGTATTTCTGAAAGCTAGTTTAGCTTACCCACACAGAGTCCACATGCAATATACTTCATTTTAGAGCATTTATCCTGGCTGTGCATATGCTTCTTAAGATAGAAATCTGTGTTCACCTAAGGTCTTAGACCCACTGCACAGAATTTGCTGCACAAATTGGCTCCAGCAGAAAGCCCTTTCCCTACCATGCTTCTTTTTCCTTTTACAGGATGTGATTTATTTTATAGTTGCAGGACGAATTTAGCTGAGATGAACAGAACGATTTGCACAATAATTCATATCCTATAACACATCTATTTTGTTTATATCTATAGCATATGGGGACTTTTTCTTTTATATGAAGTCCCAGTAGTACTGTAGAAATGGGCTATTCCCTGGTTACTATCATCAAAAAACAGAGAGAATACACAATATATTGAGAAGTACTAAAGAGGTAATAATATTGTTCGTTTACTTTCTCTCTCTCTCATATTATTTGTCCACTCCTTTGGGTACCATGAATTCCTCGACAAATATTCCAAAAATCTGCTTCCAGAAAGCACCTTATCAATCTTGCCAACACTATACTTTCCTCACAACTCTCAAGCCCAGCTTCATTTCTGTTTTGGTTACCAGTCATTTTCTTACAGCATTCTTACAGTTCTTCAAGGCATGCATGTGCAATGAACAAATAAAATAGGCACAGATTTTGCAGAGCTTCCCCACAGCACATCATATAGCAATGAAACTATGATGAGAATACAGTATTATATATTCCTCTGCTGCTTGGGAAAGCTCTATGCCAACTGACAGCTGTATCTGTCCTTACAATGGGCAGTATTTCGGTCTTTACAGGAGGGAATGGTTGTGTCTGCAGTTTCAGTGCTGCCTTCCTCAGCTCCAGGCCTAGAGATCCATGCTGAAGGAAATGTACCCTGGTTTGTCTTCTTGATGTCTTTCAAGACTTTTCTGAAAAGATGAACTGCTAAAGATACAATAGCATCTTTCCACGGAATCCAAGGGCCCCTAATCTCCCTGTGTTTGACTTTTGTCATTTGCTGGTCTCCATCTTGAGAATCACTTTTCTCACTCTATTAGTCCCACTGATTGAAGGGGACTAGTGCAAGTTTTGCTCAGCACAGGAAAAGTCTCTGTCCACATGTAGCAGTATCATTTCAGTTCTCAATACTTTCCAGTGGCAGCAGTTGTATCTATCAGCTTTTGCTATCTTTCTGAATGCCTGTGTCCATCTCCAGCTCCAGTGCACTGGGAAATGTCTGGCTAACAATGCTAATGATCTGCAATTGTGACTTTTGACTACATAAACACAATCACTTTTGCTTAGCAGCATTTTGGGTTGCTCATTCCTGTGTGTTTCATTAAGACAATGTGCATCATTTCTCAATACAAATTTAAATTTATATATATAAATATAAATACAAATTGTGTTTTTTATGACAGTCACCTGAGATGAAATTTTGCCAGTTTACAAACACATACACCAAGATGTACCCACGCATATCATTTGCTTGCACATAAAGACTACAAATAGTTTGTAAAAGCACAGAAATGATTGCAGTTATGTGTGTCACTTATTGTGAAGCAGCAAGTAGGCAAACTAAGAGAGGACCACATGCAGGCATGAAATCTGTCCCTGCTGTGATTTTCCCATTAAATAAAATATATGCTGAGTTCCATAAATCACTTGCAGGTTCTTTGTGTAACAAGTAGTGTATTTTACGAATGAACAACACCATGGTGAAATTAACAATTAACTCTAGAGCCAGCCTTTAAAAAGGGTTTCTTTTGCATCTGCACAGTCATAGTCAGACCAGCAGGTAAAGAAATGCATTAATACACTGATGTTGATGAAAGAATGCAAAGTACGTGATTTTGTTTAAATCCACAAAAGCTAAGGAAAGTGAGACTTCAGTCAAGTGAGTAGATCTGGCTGCAAAACTGGAAGCCCGATCTTCATCTGAACTGTTTCAGGCTGAAAGGAGTTTGGCACTCAGACGATTTTGATTTGATAACTGTCCTGAACTGAAATTTTCTGTCCTATTTAGACACATACTATGTTTTACGTAATATTCTGTTAAGAATTTTCAGTTATAAATTATTATCAGTGCCCCTTATGTCCTGCCGCCTCTATCAGGTTGGTTTTTGGGATTATATCCTGGCAACATATGAATATATTATCTTCTACTGGTATCCCAAATCCAACTTAATCCAAATGGAGATACCTTATGTGGTTTTTCTTCCTTTCCTGGAGATTCACAATCAACTTTTGGATTCCATCTTCCAACAGTCATTCACAATAATTTGTGTATTCTTGAACTATCTTCTATCATGTGGATCCAATAAAGACATGATAGTGTAGAGGGCTGCCAAGAACAGTTATCATGAAAAAATGTAAACTTTCTACTGACAGATCTGCAATTTGATGTTTGCCAATGCCTATGAAAGTTTGTGTATATGAGTGCAAATTGTTCCATATTCTCAAATTTAACACTATTTTATAGCTTTAACTACAGCATCATTTTATAGTATAATATACTAATGGAAAGTCCAGGAAATGGTGCCGACTAGAGTTCAGAGTCTATAAATGTGTTGTGGATCGTTTCTCAAATGACTGTTTCAGTGGTCCCTCCACAGTGTATTTCTAATGAGGTTGGAGGGAGAATCATAAAACATTACTTATTTCACTGGTATGCAGTAATGAACCAGAAAACAGTTGAAATATTTAAATGATTCTGTACTCTCTAATTGAAATTATATGTATAAGAGAAGGAATCAAATGATGTTCTCAGACCCAGGTTGGTATCAGATTCACCGACATGTACAACCAACCTAATGGAAGGTGATCCTGAGAGTTTGGAGTTAGACAATCTTTAAGATCCTTTCCGATCCAAACCATTCTGTGATTTTATGAAAGTCGGTCCTCTACTGCCTTGTAAGTTTAATTAAAACTCATTAAGTCACTTGCAGTTTCAACCAAATACTACCACTCTAGGCTCATGCTCTTGTGGGCTAAGGGCTGAGAATCAGCCCACTTTTAATTTTAATGAACATTTCATTTTAATCAACATTTCTGGTTGTGTTGTGATATTTGGTTGTTTTCTTGTTTTCTAAAGAAAGCCATTCAGTGACCGAAAAGAAAAGAAAAAGGGAAATCATTATTCACTTTAGAAATGCCTTCTGGAAATCCATAACCTGCTGATATGACCAAGTCTCTGAAAGAAAGCATAAAACCCCTCAAAACGTTACAGAGGCACCCAAGTACTGCTCACTTAAGCTACTTGTTAATTATTCCTTTTGCTGTTGTGGAGTTGGAGGGTGCTGTAATTGAATGGGGTAGAGCCAAAGGTTACATTAGGCTTGTGTGAGTAGACATGGAGCTCTCAGATAGGGTTGCAGGGAGCAGACAGCACTGAAAGGAGCACCTGGCCTGGACTCCCAGCAGTGCATTAGTTAGAAACAGGAGAGAGAAAAAATTGCATCACTAATGAGCCCCAGGAGAAAAGACTATTTAGCTAAATGTGGGTCTTTCTTTCTTTCTTCTTCTTTTTTTTTTTTTAAATGTGAATGTTTTGATTGATGAGCTAAATTGTTTGAAATTCCTAATTGTCCATTACAGTAAAACAGCTCTCAACTTCCTTTTCTTTAAAACGAAGGTTGTTCACTCCTAAAAGTACATATAACATAATGATAAAGGAAAATAAAATTCCAGACACATACTGGGAGCCACTTGGTGAGATAAAGCTCTGTATCATATCCTGTGTTTGCTGAGTGTTTATGAGTCAGAGCAGTGCAATGGGATTCCCTTAAGCTAAAAATGACTTATTAAGCATTTACAATACAAATTTTCATATAATTGCTTCTTTTGAGAGTTTGGACTGCTCTGCTCCTCTCAACCAAGTCTTTTTTAAATGCATCATTAAAAAAGTGCTATTGACTGCTACAATTACATATGTGTTGATGTGAATAGGTTTACTCTGCCAGACTATCAGTCTGATACATACGCATAGAGTGAACTTCTAGATAAAGCAATGGCTGTTTTCCTTTCATATTGTATTATTTTTGCATAGAATGGATGAGGCTTAGAAGGGACTTCTGGATTCATCTGATCCAGCCCTTACAAAAACAGGGGTACCTGGAACAGGTGGACCAGGACCAGTTTATTGATGGTTAATTTTACATATTTATATTTTAATATTGGTAGCAATTAAGAAAGACAAAACAATAATTACTACAGCAAAAGAGATTGTAAGAATGGGATTATAAGAATGGGTTTTCACATCAAAAAATGAGAAAAATATCATAGTGCCCCCTCCTTTTTCAGTGTCATGTAGCTCCTAACCATTGAGAAGATCCATATTCACACTGCATGATTAGCACTGTGGCCACAAAGTGGAGGCTATTCAGTGCGAGACTGTAGTTAGTACATTGTCACTACTTGGTTGCTCAGTGCCTTTTAGATAGGGAGATTTACAGGAGCTGCATCTAACTTCATATCTCAGCCAATATCTTTTTGATAGGATGTGAGTGGTTCTGAAATAATGGCAGAATTCACACCTGAACAGTGACAATGCAGTGACAACTAACATGAAGTGTTCCACGAGGAAAAAATCTGTGGAGCCCACTGCTGCTGGTGTGAACGCAGAAATGGAAATTAAATCACTTAAAATCAGAAATGAAAGCTGCATGAGACTATGCAGATAGAAACAAAATGTTAGAGAATGTCCCTTGTGAAAACTCTCCTCTGTGAGATTCTGTTTCTTTAACCGAGCACCAGATCTAATCAATGTGAATATGCTCGGGGAAATCCACTTTGTGTTCAGTGAGGATAATTCATCATGATTCTTATAATACACTGTATTCATTACGAGTGGTATGAAAGCAGACTACACAATTTTTAGCTAGAAACATCAGGAAATGCACCTGCTGATAAGCCCATCATTTTTAATCTGCTAGGGAGCTTAAATGCGCAAAAACAGTGCTATGACCCATCTCTATACCCAGCAACTTTCTGGGCTTCCCCACAGGAGAACAGTGACCATACCAAGCTTTAATGGCTTGATTATGCTCTGCCTAAACCAAAAACTGAGCTGCTAAACAGCTGTAAGAGATCAAATTCTACTTTTTTTTCCTTGACGTTGAATTTGAAGGGTGAATCCAAAGGCCTCACAGACCCATTCCATTGCCAATATTTCTTTGCCAGCTGATAGAAGTATGCTTTGGATCTTAAAAAATTTCTCATTACCATTATGTTAGCCAGCCAGAATGTAATCTGCTCAGCAGCAGAACTGTCACACACTTGTTCCATTGCTGCACCATATGGATGGGTTCACAATAAATTCTCATCTTGGTCCCTGGACTGGAAATCTCATATAAGAATTGACTTTTTTAAAGGTTTTGTTTTATGAGGTACTTCATCCCAGTGTGTTTCTATTTCTATCTCAGCTGGAACAGCATTGCTTGAATGTTCTTCCTCTATCCATGCAAAATACCAGCTTGTTTTCCCCTACCAGGATTAGACTACAAGCCTATATCTTTTTGTCTCTTTATTTTCATCTAACCATTTCAGACACAATTTGATTTTTCACAAGAAGGCTTGTCTTTACTCACATCCAGATCCAACTTTTGTTTATACATCCCAGCTTTTATTGTTTAAATCTTCAGCTTTGACTACACTTCAGCTGATGATTTTGTCCTTCTCAAAACAATTTTGGATGAAACTTTGGATGAATCGTCCAGTAATGAGTCATCTGAGCTACAATTTGCCCTTGCTAATGTACTGGCTGATCTACAGAGATGGTTGATGAAATCTTTCTGATTCATATGTTAATCAGGGGTGAAGTCCAAAGTTGAAAAATTCTGGGAACAGGAATTTTATTTCACACCAAAGAATCTTCATACAGATAACCAAAGTCTTAGTTGGGATAAATGAATTCTTTTTATATCAGTAATTAAAGATTCACACTGATTAGTATATGCTATTAAAATTGCAGTGCTCACATTTAGCATAAAACCATACTCCAGGTAGCCAGTAGCAAAGTACAAGCACATTGCTAAGGCAGGGAATGCAGAATTTAAAAATGGAATGGGGGACAATATAAAACTAATATAATTTAATATAAAAAATAATCCTATTAGAAGCACAATGAGATGTCTGCACCCCTGGAAATGAGGATATATGTTTATGTAGAGCAATGATATGGCCCTGGCAGCTATGTCATAAAACTTAATTAGATTACCTATTGCAAAAATAAGATAGTTGATATTGAAATTTTTCCATTAAAGGATGACAAAGAGGTTAGCAGCAGGATACACGAGTTCAGCCACAGATTTACATCTGAGATGAGTTTGGGGTTTTTTAAATGTTTAACTGAAAGCACGTTGAGCTTTTAAAAATCATTTTAGCATTTATGGTTTTACAAATTTAAGTTGAAATTCAGAATAAACGTTATGACAGTATCTGCTTTTACTTTAGTTTCCTTTGCTGATTTATGTATGTTGTGCTGCTGTTGATGGGATATTTAACTTGAAATTCATAAAAGTGCTCTAAGCTATAAAAGTTAAGGCTTGGATCATGTTAATGGTTATGCAAATACTGATTTATGGTAAAAGCTGTAAAATTTGGAGCAAATTTATTTCAGTGGAATAACTTTTTTGACATCGCCATTTTCAGTGTCAGCATCGATAAATCTTATTTTAACTGTCAGTATTCTACTGGAACGTATGTATATATACATGCACATATACATTTATATCTATACACATTTGTGTAGATAGATAGACTCATGTATCTCCAGCCACATCTTTTGATATGCAGGTCAGGGGTATCCCAGTAATGTATCTGTTTTATCAGTGTGTTTTTCTCCAGCTAATAGACTGCATTTCACCGAATCACAGAATCACAGAATCGTAGGGGTTGGAAGGGACCTCCAGAGACCATCGAGTCCAACCCCCCTGCCAAAGCAGGTTCCCTACACCAGGTCCAGGCAGGTCTTGAATATCTCCTTTGACCCTGGACTAAAGAGCTCTGATGATGTGCATCATTAACACTGCTCTCTTCTACATCAAGCTCCTCAGCACTGCACTGTAGAGACATACCTCACGTGACTGAGGGATATTAATTTCCTTAAAAATCCTATAGGAAAAGTAGGCCTAGACACAACATCTCAACTTTTTGTAACTGTGGAATTTCTATACAGTGAAAGAGAGCATGTATAACATAAGTTCATTTACAACTGAAAGTATGTTTTCCTCATGAAAACAAAGTAAATTAGGTCTCAAGATTATTTTTATGCCTACAGGAATGTTTCTAATATAAATATATTTTTATTGAAAAGCTTTCATTTCAAATCTAAAAATTAACTGATACTTGAGAAAACAGTTGGATGAAACTTGCACAAGAATCAGTCACGATCATTAAAACAGAAAGGAAATTGAGAATTAACATAGATGTATTTTAAAATACCAGATCTCAAATGAAAAGGTAAAAGGACTTTAAACTTATTTTAACCAAGCATTTAAAAACACGGTGATACAGTCTCATTTGTATAAGAGAGGCAAAGAATTATATGGACATCATAGACAGATGTCTTGGGGATGTATGCACAGAAAGCTCCTGATACACACAGCTACACACAAGTGCCTTTATTTCTCTCCGTGACAAGAGTTCACCTAACCAGGAGCAAGCTGAATATCTGATTTTGAGCTGCTGGAAATTCAGGGGTCAGGGAAAGGGACACGGTCTTCCCCATGCTTCTCTTCCTTTTTGACCTTGCCCTTGCTGCTGGGGGTTTACAGGGACTCTCCTCACACTCCACACAGCAGTGCATGTTCTATTATTACTCAGACAAGATTTTGCTGCAGCCATACAGTTAAACCCAGTGAGATAAGATGGGAAATAATTGAGAGCACAACAGCTGCAGCCTCTTCCAGGCTGCTCAAATTTCTGGTAACTAAGTCCCAGGGAAGACATTCTTCAGTCACTCGAAGATAACTGCTACAAACGTGATCCTCCCACTTCATCCACTTGGAAGTCAATTTTTAGCCCTTTATTAAAAAAAAGCTCTTTAAAACTATAGTGTCTACTGTTCCTGTATACATTGATGGCAGAGGCCAGCTGAAGGGGATGGGAAAGGTGGGCCTGTGTGAGAAAACAGCACACGAGAACAGGGAATTAGCTGAAGGGCATCTTTTCCAGGGGAAGGCTTTATACAGGCTCCTAGACCAGAGAGATGAAACTTTGGAGAAGAATCCTTTGTTTGTAAAACTAATAAGTATAACTGCCATATCTAAATTTTAACTACTTTTTTTGTGAGGAATTGGATTGCACTGACCCTGATTTATCTGGCTGACCAGATGTAGTGTAAGGGACCTTTGGCTAAAGCTGAAGTCATTGCCTTTGCAGGAAGAAAGTGAGAGTAATTGGCATGGGATGCAGGAGGGAGGAGGCCTTGCATTTTCTAGCTTTAGTTTTGATTTAGTAGAGCATCAAGAACTCTACACCTCCAGATTTGGCCCTCATAAACTGAGTCACAATAAATTTCTCTTACATTACTTCTTACTCTCATTCCTTTAGTACCAGTAAGTGAATTAATAGTTCTAAACTCTGAAGTGGATGTTTGGCTACTGTAAACACCCTTGTTAAAGGACATGATGTTAGTCATGCTGTGTTGCACTCCAGCGATTTCACAGTAAATATCCCTGCAGGCAAGTCTGAGAAACATTTGCTCATCATGTAAGTTAGGAATTTGAGCTCTTTACCACCAACACATCTTTTTCTTCCATGTAATTATTCTGTGGCAAGGAAAAAAAAACAGAGACGCATTAGGGAATAGGAAGTATCCTGCAAGTTGATTCAAAATGTAAAAATCTTCTCTTTTTGAAGGAGTTTTTACAGACATAATGCTCAAGAAACTTGTTGTACTGAAGTATTTTCCATCCCAGTGCATAATAGTAGTGCATATCCTGGAAAATTGAATATTTACAGATACAGACACAAAAACATTTCACAAATATGGAAATCTTGATCTCTACACATTTTATATGATTTGACGTAAAGAATTACAAAACAACACTGTGATAAAACATATAGCATTACATTGTTGACAAATGAAGGTAAAATCTATGGAATTTCTGTATGAAAAAGCAACATCATATATGGTGCTATACTTTGAAGCAGTTTAGAATTCATTTCTGAGAAGCAAGCATTAATCTTGTGAGAATATACTGACCCTGCTAATACCTTATATCTCAGAAAGAAAACCAAGGCTATTAACCTGTTTGCACTCTTTTACACTGTTAGTCATCATTCAAAGCAGTAATTTAATTCTGGCTTTATTTACATTTGAGGAAACAAACAAACAAAAAATATTGAGCTTAGTTTAGCTTGAGAAATTGTGCAGAACTGTGGCCAGTTCCAATTTCAATAGTTCAGTGCTTTAAAGTAAATATATTTTTTATCATTATGCTTGGCAGTCCAAAGAACCCCCACTTAAAACTGGAAGAAATCAGAGACTGGCTCAGAATGTAGCAGCTTAGTCTTAAGAGCATTTATGTTTACTGGATACTAATTATCATGTTTTATGAGTAGACTGTTGTATACACAATGTAATGAAAACTTTTTTTTGATAGCTGTGAATCAGCAAACAAATTCAGATTGGTTTCTGATATAAGCATGCAAAGTGCTGAGATCCTTTGATTCCAAAAAGATGTAATAGGGGAACACCAGTCATGACCTGGCTCTTGCTAGAATGTTTTTAAAACAAATGCATAAAGTCAAATGACTAATAAATAATAAAAATAATAAAAATTAAAGATCTCAGCCATGTGTGGCTATTTTTAAAGTTAAGTTCTAAGGCAAAACTCTAAATTTCTTGTCATTTGTTTTCCAAACCCATGCCATCTACCTATTCACTGGCTGTCCTAGGTCTCTAGGATGTAAGTAGGATACTTGTTCAGGATAGCTGGGCCACTCAGAAGTCTTAGCAATATTCTCTAAAACTTGCACTTTTAAGGCTTTGGATAAATACACTAGGAATACAAAGCAAAAAAAGCAGCAGATTTCGTTGGTGGTCAGCCACAGGCTGCAGAATCTTCCGAAGAAACACCGAGGCAGAGCTAGAGGTCAGCCTGCCTTGGCTGCAAATCAATGCATTTTTGTAAAATGACTTAAGATGTCTGAAGCTTTGTTCAGCATTTCTTTTCCCCCACTCTGAAATGACTTCACTTCTTTCTTTGCACCTAACAGACAGTGTTGGTTTACTTTGCAAGTGATTTAAAAAGAATAGTGAAAAAAAAGCTTAATAGCACTTGCAATGACCACAAATAAATCTAAGGTATGTCATATGCAAAAAACTATAAGGAGTGTAGTACACTGCTGTGATGTGTGGAGGTCTCTTTCTGGGACAACCTCCTCTGTTCACCAAGCTTATGCCCATCCATGGGGTCTGCCTGTGTGTAACCGGTGGCAGCAGCACCACCAGCAGTGCTCAGGCACAGAACTCCTACATCTGACCCTGTTTTTTATTAACCTTAATACTCAAATAGTCTTGTTCTGTTGGTACCAAGATTTCCATGGAATGGAAGTTTGCGATGAAATGCAGACAGGAAAACTGTTAGGGAAAAGTC
>NW_024962263.1:59711219-59855232 GCF_019238085.1 Lagopus leucura | reverse complement strand
TCTTGATGTCAGAGATGATTGATCATGTCCCTGGGTCATATCTGACATAATTTCAGTTACCTTTTTAACAAGCTCTCAAGCATTTTCTTATTTCTTTGCTGTATTTGATCCCTGGCCTGGCTTTTTCTTATTGTATTTCCAGGGTCTTGAACATATGAGTCATAGGTTAAATTCAACTTATTTTGCATGAAAAAAACAACCCTTGTAGGTGTTTTTGTACATGTTAAGTGTTTTTAAAATGAGAAAACAATTCCTGGGGGATTTTTCCTTGATGTACCTCTTTCTAATAGCTAGGTGTGCTGATGAATGTACAACAGAGCAGCAACGGCTACTTTATTTTCTCATGATTTCTTTCTATTATCTAACACCTATTCTTCCTCCTGAAGGAATCTCACTGTTTGTTCTTTCATTTATCTACCATTTCCAGCTCAGTAACTTCTTCTTAGCTGGTCTTAGCATGCTCCCTTATGATCTACTTTCTCTTTCATCTTCATCCCAGACTGACCCTGCCTGAGATTGCAAATCCACAGACAGCTATTAAATACACAGCAATGCAAATCAAATCCCACGAGGAAAGCCCAGCTAATTATGTGCTGACTCCTTCGCTGGTACCAAGACTAAGTTTCTCTCATCAATCATCCCCAGGACTCTACTGAATATCAGAGTCTGCTGTGTGTTAGTGACTCTCCTCTACGCCCTCTTTGTATACTATATACTTTAACTTCTCAGTAATTTGCTGAAATCATCCTTCAGATCATCAGAAGATTCATGGACAAACTATTATCTTGAGCCAAGATGCATAAGTTCAGCTTGATTTACCTTCACCCCTCTTTGGCCTGTTTTAAATCTGCTGATGTGGTCTCTATTCTGTAACTTATCATTTCACAGTTAAATCCCCTTAACCATTTGAAGGCTTTTCCTTGTCCTCAATTACTGTGCACTTCAGTGTATTTGGTTAGTATGTTTTTTGCCTCACTGCTTTTGGCTAACACACCTTTGCATTCTGATTCTTTTCCTGTCTCTTGCTGTAAGTCACTAAACATTCCCCCTGCACAACTGGTCTGACTCACTTAGAAGCACAGTTATAAATCATACAGGTTCAAATGACATTAGGCAAAGTTATTTGTCTGATGGCAGCTCTAGGCAAATTCATAAAGCCAGAGTCTGCTGCTCAGGAGCAGGCTACTAGGAGCACTGTGTGTCAGCTCTTATATTTCCACTGTACTGTAATGTAGACTGTAATGTATACTGGTAACTTTTTAATTCCAACAGTTACTGAATAATCACTTTTCTTCAACCTCTTCCCAATCTCTTGTTATTTTCAAATGATTTAACAAGTAAATATCATTAAGAGGATGTGTACTTACACGTGGCTGATGAATTCTCTTCATTTTATCATAATTTTAATACAAAAGAATTGTAGTAATGTACAATGTAATGTAGTAATTTGTCTTTTGGCAAATTCTATGCCATACCAGAGGCAAGAATTAGGTCATTAAACTTCAAAAGACAATAATAAAAGCAAATAAAAATACAGAAGATAACATCTGTCCTGCCAAAATTTCTCTCATTAATCTAGAGATGGATGGATGGTATGCTACAAGATGATGTGCTGTCTGGATGATGTGCTATGAAATATGCTTTAGTAGCTTAATGGTAGTAATAGTATGGAGGTAGTAATGGATAGGAGGACGGTTGGTCTAGACTATCTTGTAGGTCCTTTCCAACCTTGTGATTCTATGATTCTAGAGATGGCAGGTGTTTATATAAGTGCAGTTACTAGCAGTAAGCTTGCCACTGTGAAAGGCAGCCTTAAAGAAGATGACATATACGTAGGAAACTGCTTGAGGATGAGTAAAAAAAAAAAAAAGAAAATAAGAATACAACGTTTGAGGATTATTCAAAAGCAGAACAAAGAGGAAAATGAAATGGACCATGATTTCTCATTTCTTCCCATCCCCCCATCTTCTTTTTTAATCAAAGAACACCAAATTTGTCTACTTCCCTGAGGCTGGTACAAAATCAGACCTATTTTCTTTTTCCTTGTGAAAATGATTAAGAACAGAAGGGATACAAAGGAAAAGAAAATGACTCAAAACATTTGCATCTTTTCTCATAAGACTGGAAGAAAGCAACAGCAGAATTGTGTGCAAATGAAATACATATTAAATTTGTTCTTTACTTCGCTTTTGGAGGTCTGCACAAAAGATCTGATTATTGTGATCAGATTCTACAGTGCCTGTGGGACTGAAAACTCAGACTTATCAGTCAATAAAAGCTTGCAAAATTAAACCTTATATGGCATTGTGTGTTTTTTGAATATTCCCTGCTGGGATTTCTTCTTTCTCATTGCACATGTATGTATTACAATACATAGAAAAAGAAATTATATTTAGTTTTGGCATCACTGGAAAGAGTATTATTACCATTGCTTGGGTTGGGTTGCAAAAACCTTCCAAAAGCCACAGGGAAGCTTGCTAAAGAAAACAGCTCATTTTAGATAATTAGCGTGGGCTTGATACAAAGTCTATGGAAGACCATGGAAAGACTGTTACTGACGAGTTACAAAAAGCTTTAGATCTGAGTGGAAGAAAATTAATTTCTATTTTTCCTGGTCCATTTCTCATGCCCACGAGTAGGTACCCATAGGCCTATGAGTTACCTCTGGAAACTTCACACCACACTGTTGTTTTGGAAAGTTTTTATCTGTGGAAGGATTATTTAGGAGCCTTGTGTCCTTAGCAGAGTATCCTGAACAAAGTCCTTAGCAAATGTCAGAGTCATGTTGCAGAGCTGGGACTCTTCCAAAGAAAGTCACTTGTAAGCAAAGTGAATCAGAATCGCATACATTATCAAATTTCTGATCTTCACTTGCACATCTCTTAGCAATGCACTGGATGACTCCTATGAATGCAACACAGGCTTTTTTATAATCAAAGTTGAAAAAGCCGAGACCAAAATATTAGCATAGTTTCTACAGGTCCTACATTCCTACAGTTATCAGTCATGGCGTGAAATTATTTTCATTATAACATGAACATTGGGGCTAGTTGTTCAAGTAGGAGGGGAAAAAAAAAAAAAGAGAGAAAAAAAGCTTTTTCAAGAAATATTTCCATTTTCAACTGGGAGGTCAGTGGTATTTTTGGGACTGAAACTAAGATCTTTTTAATATCAACAAACAACTAATCAACCTAGAAGGAAAAAACTGTCTATGGAAGCTTCTATGGTGTTCACACTATGAGAGATATAAATAAAATAATCTTTATATGTATGAAAGTATTATGCATATATATCATAGTAAAGACAAATTGCAATATGTGCTTCTGTCATTAATTATTGAAACACCCAGTATTCCCCAAAATAAATCCATGACACTGTTAAAGAGACTAAATCACATTTCAAAGTATTTTTAATCAGATTTTGCCCTTAACCTCTTCTGCGACCAGCTCTTTGTAAATCCCTTTTATTTCCTGATACCATGCTGTGATATTGCTTTCTTATGAATGAGACACTAAGTAAACCAGCTGCATTGAATATGGAAGTAATTAGGGAATGGTTTAGTATGTATTACAAGTTTGTTAAAGTAAAGTGGTCTCTACCTGTTGCTAGTATTTGAAGCAAGTATTTAAAAAACTCCTGTCTACAAGTTTCTACCACTACACTAACTTTCAGCTTATAAAAAAATACATGGCCGACACTAGAATGGAGTATGTTCTAAAATGTCCATATACATAACCTATGTTCCTGGGTTACTGCATGATTTTTAAAATGTTGGTTTAAAAATTCCAGTATGGTGTCTGAATCTTTTTCTTTATTTGTTTAGTCAAGAAATTTCTAGGTCCCTCTGCAGAAACACATGCACTAATGTAGACACAGAGCATTACATTATAGAGAGCTCTGCTTAGCCTCTTGCTCCGTGCCCTGGTGCCACTTTCATGCGAAACTGGGATGTGTAAAATTTCCTATTTTCTTTGCTACTCTCTCATTTTCATTCAAAGCAAGCACAACAGTCACCCCCCACACCCAGCACATTCCCTGGGCTGTGCCAGTTTAGACAATCAGGGAAGCGTGACCCTGGGCACATCCAGGTGCAGTACAGTCAATTAAATACACATTGCATCTACAGTAAAATTTTCAGCCATGCTAATTACTTTTGTTAACTCTACTAAACTCTGCTTCTTTTAGAGCAATCTCTTTATTCCCTGATGTATGGTGGTATTTATTTCTTATTTACTTGCTTGCTAGCAGGACTACTTGAATTTTGTCATTCACACTGGATGGCAGCTGCAAACATTAATTTTGAAATTGGATGTTAGCTCAGCTTTAAGTTTAAAGGAAGAACTGTTAAGGAAGAAAGAAATTGTCTTAATTCATGCTCTCCTCAACAGCAGCTTCTATAAGTGACAAAATAACGGGATTAGTGCATCCAAATATCAGAAGAGCACTCTACCAGCCACTCCCTCTTCAATATCCTAAATTTCATGAGACTATATCATCAGGAGAGAGGTAATCTTTCAAGTGAGGAGATACAGGGATTTCCAAATTAAAATCCAGATTTCACCTAGATGCTTTAGAGAAGCCAAAGTTAGCAGTAACAGCCAAGAGTCTGTCACACTCACAACACTTATATTTACCAAAACAGGCTACAGTATTCCCAGCTACTCTGTGTAAAGAAAGTGCTGTACTGAGTGCCTGTTAGCAACCCAGAGCTGGGGAGAAAATTTGCATGGAGATTTGCGGTGGTGAGAACTGCAGCCACATTGCAGAACCTTCCTAAGGCCAGCTGGAGTTGTGCCATGGCGATGGCTCTTCCCTAGGCTGCCTGCAGTACTCCAACAACCACAAGATGTGTCAGTCTTGACTGCAGTCATTCTGGAGTAGTCCTGACTTTCTGCTCTCTCATGCTAACATTATCTCTGCATTGTTTAGATTTCAGTTCTCAGTGAATTCAGACAACTCTTGCATATATTCACTTAGGACAGGGAGTTTTTTTCTGCAACTTTAGTTCCAGTCAGTCATGCATTGCTGGAGATACAGAAGCACGTGGTGTCAACAAAATGAATCTGCTACAAATCATGTCTACTCTGACAGTGGCAGGCTCACAAGTAAAGCTGCAGAACAAAGTAAGTCATTACAAATGAGAGCTTTGGGCATAGGTATCTTGCATTATCTGAAATAATTATTGCTTTGTTCAACATATCAAAACAAAGCACCAACAAGTTTGCCTTCAGTCATTACTGACAATGGAAAAGAAAAACAATCTGTAAATGTCTTTGAATATACGTGCATATATACAGATCTATTATTGCTGGAATGCTTGTGAACCCACGATGATTGAGACATCCTCATTCAATTTAAAGCTGTTTCTTAGGTCACATGTAGATGAATTCCTCAATTCCATACAACTTGGTTGGAAAGTGCACTTAGGCTGTGTTTATTCCAGAAAATTAAACATTCTAGTAATTAATAGTTTCAGGAAATCTTTCTGAGGACTTGAACTCAATAGTTGATATTGTTAAGACATTAGAAACTTTCGGGGAATAGCTCTGATCTGACCCAAAGATCATTGCTGGCACCATGTGGGAGAAGGCATAGCTGTGGACAGTCACAATACACAGCTGGATGAGACTCGTCTCTCTGGTTCGATGAGAGATTTTATCAGCAAGGACACAAGTTACTCATTGCTAGCTAGGCCTCAAATCCTGAGCAGGATTCTTTTTCTACAGCAAGCAAGGTTTTACAACTTTCTGGTCTTGCATACATGTAAGTTGGTACATTGATATGCAACAGCGGTCTGCTACTTCCAGCAGGGCCATGCCAAACAACAGACCAGTCTCTGCTCTCATGTTCTCTCTACCTGTGGTGTCTGGACAACAAAGAGTAGAGATGTCTATTTCCCCACAGAAAATCCAAGCTATTGCGTGCTTCCTGTCCTCCTTCGTAACTGAAGAGGCTTGGTGTGTTTTTCCCCTGCCGTGCTCATGCAGATGATGTGTTCAGCTGCTGCCGGCCTGATGTCCCAAGGTGGGTGGCTGCTCAGTCCAAGGGCTGCTCTCTACCTGCAGCAGGACCTTCCCCAGGAGCCCTTTCATCCTGCAGGCTCTCAGCTGTTACTGGATTAGCTCCTATAGCTCCATTTCGATACGTCTTTTCCCAGCTACTGTTCCGAGGCTCCCTGTGGCTTCAGCAGCTGTTCAGCTCTCTTGGTCTCTCTTTTTCTGGGAGAGGTTTGTCCTCACCAGCTGCCCTATCCCACCCCCTAGCTATTCAAGCCTTGGCCCTGCTCCCTTCTCTCTTCCCAATTCCTCCCGCAAGCACCAACCAAGCCTTGTTACCTCCCTGCACAGCCACCTAGGAGACTGCTGGCTCAGGCTCACCACTTTGGATACCACTACCTCTTTCTGTGCGGAGACAGAGCTCAGAAAAAGCATTATTACAGCAAAAGTCCCCCCAGCACTTTCTTGCAATGGAAAGCCCAACCTAGAACAAGGGCAGTTATGCAACCTCTCTGCACTGAAAAGCAGGAATGTTGAAAAGTATTTAGGAATATGCCTTATAGCCCTGATTATTTTCCGATAATTTTCTAATTATTAAATTGATTTTTAAATTTAAGCTTAAAATGAAGGTTTGCTTGTTTGAAACCTCTTGGTTAAAAAGTAAAGGTCTATTCTTTTTGGCCAGTGGTATGACACATACCATCAGACAGAGGAAGTCTGCAGTTATGTTACTTGTTTATGTTTAATAATTATAGCATAATTAGCAGAGATTCCACGATATTGTGATGTTGCAATCAGAGATGCCTAGTGAACTCAGTAAAAAAATCCAGTGATCTTAGCTTTTGAATGCTGCTGCAGAAGTGAAGAATATCTCAGAAAGCTGATTAAAAAGGTGCTATTTACTGTGGAACTTATTATATGTCATCATTTTAAGGTAGAGTTAAGGTTTTCTCTAGGCCAACTGTATTTTAAGATGCTATGTTTTAATTTTGCTTTAACTCTGATCCTCTTGATGTGAAATGTTTGATGATCAGAGCAATTCCTTAGAGCAATTTTTACTGTAATTAAACTTAACTTTAATAAATGAATTGTCTTAATGGTCAAAGAATATTTCTACAAAGGCGATGTGTTATGTTTTGGATTACTGTCTTCCAACGTGAGGAAAAACAAACTTTGCACCCAGCACTGAATGTATTAATTTGTTAAATCACGTTTGCTAAACCTTGAATGCAAATAAGTGACAACTTCTAGTCCTAACAGAATATAGGAGATAAGTAACATTTTCATTCCCTTCAGAGGTAAATTTTCAAGACATACAACTTCCTGTTCAGGGTCATTTATAATTGAGGGATTCCTGAAATTAAACAGTTAGATGCAATAACATTTGTTCAAAGTTGAGAAAGAAATGGCAAACTGCCACATTCTTCAGATCATGTAATTGAGTGAAATCTGGAATTTAATACCTCAGCAGATGACAAGTTCAAGGATGACCCTGTTTTACAAAAGCCCACTTGGACCACATAAAGCCATCTGATTTGGAGTTTTCATGTGAAACATTTTAGAGCAGCAGGATTAATGAACGTATGAGAATGTGTCCTTGGATTAGAATGCATTCCTTTAGAATGAGAATAAGAAATATGAGAAATATTAAAAAGAAAACAAATGCAGCATTGTTAATTTCTTCTATGTGACTGAAACACTTGTAACTAAGTGTCTATAAAATGACTTCAGTAGTGGCTGGTTTTCTCACAATGCACCTGCATGTCTTGGAAACAGTTGTAAACAGTGCATGATTCTGCTAAGAGACAGAGCCCATAAAGCACCATTAAACCCCGCTCCGTCTCCTCTAAGCGCTGGTAGATTCCTCTTCTGGAACTAACAAGATAATAAATATAAGTCCTCTCACATTTCTAGTTTAGACCACGTTTTCTATCTAAGAACCTTTGTACGGAGATGAAAAATAACATTTAAAGGCATGTGGGATAGTCATGAAAACCCATATTTGGTGAAGAAAATAAACTGGAACTCCTGTTTAAATGAACACAGGCATCACAGCTGCTACGCACATCTTTATCTCCATCTTATTCCCTTATTTAACTGATGTATGAATAACTGAGAAACAGGGGGATTGGTGAAAAACAGTGTAGATCTCTGCTCTATTTATAAAAAGAAAATAAAAATCGATTGTTTAAAAAGAAGGAAGAAAGACATGATAACGCAAAGCTATCTGAATGTTGAACTTAAGTTCACTTTTCAGGTCTGTTCAAAGTGTCCCAGCTGCTCCATTAGATAATTTCTTGGCTAAAGATCACTCTGTTAATAAGAATGAAAATTTTCACACTCTCTAATGACAAAGCTTATCCACTGAAGAAAGAGAAATTTTGCAAACATTCAAGATGCCCACGAAGCTAACATTTTCCCATTACTGTATCTGCACTTCGAGCCAAAACCCAAACCATTAGCATCCTGCTGTGTTCAGAATTTTAGCAGTTAATGTGAAAAAA
The DNA here is from genome assembly GCF_019238085.1 of Lagopus leucura. Lineage (NCBI taxonomy): Eukaryota > Metazoa > Chordata > Aves > Galliformes > Phasianidae > Lagopus > Lagopus leucura. The sequence goes on along the minus strand of NW_024962263.1, from coordinate 59,846,732 downwards.
AATAGAGGGCAGTGCCTGCAGGAGCAGTACAAAACACATGCTGACTATTTCAGTGAAAAATAGTGTTTGTTAAAGAGGTGAGGACTGGACACTAAATTTCATTAAAACTGGCAGGAGTTAATATCTGTTGTGATTGTCACGGGTCTGATCATTCTGGAGTTTTCCCATGAAAGCAAAGTTCAGTTTAATAAAACCTTATATCAAATGGGAGATATCCTAGCTCTCAAAATCCAGTTCTCTGGAATAATGCTAAAAACACCTACAGAGTGGAAAAAACAGGAGTTACAGCATTGTTGGCGGTCCATGACAAAAACACAGGTGGGTGTGTTGATAAACATGTTCAAGCTGCAGCTGCTGCTGGTTCTGATGGGAAAAATGCTGTTCTAGGGATTAGGAATATATTGTAATCATGCCAGCCAAAACATGCATGACAGTTGAAAAGGAAGAGAGTGGCTATATAAATGACCATGTTATCATAAATGATTTCTTCTAAATTTGCCATAGAAACACGTTCTTTAAGCTTTAATCTCTTTTTTTCTAAGGATAGCCTATTCAAAAGAACAGCAAAAAAAGAGTTTTATTTCATTGCACAATAGTTTTTTAGCAATTTGATAGAAATTGATTTTAACCCTGCTGGTATTTAATTCATAGAGGAACCTGAACTTCTGCAGACTGGAAAACTTGTATCCCATTATCCATGAGAATACTCGGGAAGGAAAGGGTACTCATCTTGAGAAGGAACATCAGTCTGGTTTGGGACATTTAGAAATGAAACATGTGCTCTTTTTACCAGAGAAGTTTCATGCCACATATGATATGCATGGTTGACATAGAGTAATACTATATCTACATTTTTCAAGCAGACAGAGTAGTTGATGTGTCCTTTCCAAGGCAGATGTTTTCCAGATATGCTATTGTCACTCATTAAGATAGTAAGTAAGGCTTGTATGAGTTATGATATGGTAAATACTATATATGCCAGCTCATCCATAAAATACTATGAATTTTTCAGATAATTCTCCCTCTGGCTTGGTTTAATCATTTCAATATGACTGGTTTCCTTAGGAACTCAGAAGAACTTCTTTATGTATCAATGGCTTTATAGGCACTATAAAAGAAATAAGAGAAACAAACTGACTAACTTTTATTGACTTTTTTTTTCCACATAATATGTATTTGTTCCATTTTGTACCCCTTCATAACCCTTCAACTCTGTCAGAGGAGATGGAGAAAGCTGTGGTACTTTCACAACCTGATTTGCATTAGCACAGGTCCTGGAATAGTACAACTACTTCAAATTGCTTTGTGTGGTCTACACCAGGGTTTCTTCCTACTCACTGTTTCTACCATAATAATCCCTGTAGAACCAGCTTATTTTATTTAACTATCTATCTATCCACATATCTACCTTTATTTTTATAGTGTTGGCTTTTCTTTTGGATGTATTCTCACAACTATTAGGCTGATGCAAATATGCTCCTACTCCATAGAAATGCTGTTCATTGTGATAACTGTTGTCCTGCTGGAGGCAAAATTCGAATGTACAGGCTATTATGTCACATCTACAACCTCTGTGCTGCAGCTAGAGTCTGAAAACAGGAAAGTACTTAGCGCCCCTAGGCTTAAAGGAGGCTTGAAGAAGTGGAACAAACTGTGCCTTCGCTCTGAGACTGTGCAGCAAGAAAGAATGTAAGTCTGGCTTGAACTGAATTGAAATCCTCTTTGTTATTTTCATTTTTTTCCAGAGAATGACTAAAGTACTCAGTCTGTATCAAGCTTGCAGCTAGCACAGAACAGCAACGCCACAAGTGCGTAACAGACTCTAGTACATAAAGAAACACATAGTTATGCCCTGCCCAGGTTGAATGTATCTGTCTTCATCAGAGCTGGGAAGCGCACACTTGGGCCAACTTCAAGGAGTGACTAAAGCCATTCTGCTCCAAACCCCACCCCTTCTGCAGGAAAGCAGCACATGGTTATGAATCAGAAGATGAATTACCAGCGTTCCCCTGGAAAGCTGTGAGAGGCAGCTCAAAAAGATCTCCTTCCCTCCTTTCTCCCTCCTTTTTCCCTCGCTTTCTTCCTGCAGGAGATAAATAGGGGCTCAGGGCTCTCTCTGACTTGGCACCCTGTCTTGATTTTTTCCTCTTGCCAGAGCTGATGAGTATTTTTCTTAGTTGGCTTTTGTGTTCCCTTGTCCAAGGGAAGACTGATCCTCTGGCAGATTTCACATCCTTTTCTAGGCTAGGTTGCATTCAGCCTGAACTGAGTTCATAAAACAAGGGATGCTATTCAATGTTCCTGAAAATTAAATATCACTAGTGTAGTTATTTCTACAGTCACCTGCTACATACACCAGCATACAATACAATTACATACCATACAATACAGTCACCAGCAGCTCTTTGTAGAGTCAATGAAGTAAGCCCTGTTAAAGTGCCATTCAGTTTGTCTATTTTACTCTTCAATTATAGGATAAAATTAGCAAAGTGCAAGGAGCAAAGTGCAAGGTAAGATTTACTATGCTCCAGAAAAAGCTAAAAACAAGCCAACCTTCTACCTTCATTCTACCTTCATTCAATTCACTGTTATTCATTTACTTGAGAGACTTCTGTTCTTCAAAAGTTTTCAATTGGTTTCATCTTCCAATGATTTGATTTTTTTCCTCTTATGCTTCCTGAACCTATTCCTTCACTGGGTAGTATCAGCCCTCCTAAGACATTTCCCCAAACTCTCCAATTTAAAAAAAAAAACATTCCCAAAAATTTACTGATTCACTGTTTCTCTCTTTTTCATTCTCCACATTCCAGCCCTCTATTTCTTCACCAGATCTTCAAATGCATTTGCACACATTTCCAAATCAGTTTTGCAACTCTGATGGGCCTGATCCTTCTAGAGTGTCCGTGGGTTAGAAAATAAGATCTCCTCATCTGCATTTCTAAGGTAATGCTTTTTATAATGACATGAAGTACCCTTGTGAGTTGAGTTCCATTCTGGAATTCCTCTGGAATTCCTATTGTTCTTTCTCATGCTAAAATTAATGTTCTAGACATGACCATGGGCTATTTGTACATTAGTTAAGGCGTGTCTGCAAATCCCATTTAAAATATACCATACTTTCTCAGTATCATCTCATCCCTTGCCCTTGATAGCTATCTTCGGACACATAGAAAGAAAAAGAAAACCATAAAAACTGATTAATCAAGAGCCATTTATTAAGCATTATTGATAAATATATTTGCATTCATTTGCCAGTCATGTCTTCAAGCTAACTAGGAAACACTACCAAGATGTAGACTGCTTCTTTTTGTATTTATTGTGTGGCTCACCTCACAGGCAGCAATGATGTCTCACCCCGTAGTTCCTAGGAAGCAGAGGACTGAAGGTCCTACTCTAAGTCTTGAAGCATATTTTAATGTCTTTGTACAGTTTCTTTTTCAGTATTTTGTTTTTATTTTTTATTTCACTCAGACTGCAAGTCAGAAGAAATGATCAGTCTTTGTCTTCTTCTCAAGAGCACCTTTTTGGGTACTATTTACCTTGCAGTGCATTACACAGTTGAGAATCAAGAAATTTTGTACACACTTATCCTAATATTCTATTCTCTAGCAATGAGCTTGTAGAAATAGTCATAAACAAAGTACTGAGATAGAGTGACTTACACCCATTACAGGGTGTGATCCGAGAGACCGCTTGTAGTGTCTGGCCATATGCACACATTCAAAGAGTATCAGAGGAACAAGACTGAAAAACAGTTGGAACTATTGCTGTCACATTCATGTCCCTTGGACAAACAGAGTACATGCTCTTTGCAGCACTTGATGTTTTCCAGGGAGCCTGCTGGATATATACGTAAGGAGCTTAGCTCTGTTGTAAACCACACGAGATTTTTACCAGTAACTGGTACTTCGATTCATAAGCATTCACATACCTTCACTCTGGCGAGGACCAGATGCATCTTCACACGCAAAAAAAAAAGCCAGGGAAAGTTTCAAAATCTGCAGTGCAAGTATCCTTTAAGTTTCTATACACAATATCACTCCTACTGCAACAGCTCAATGTGAAGCTCTCAACTGGCTGGAGTTCGTGAAGCCTTCTTGTGACAAATTTTAATGGGATTATGTTGTAGAGGATTGTGGGTGAATTTTATTATAAACTCTTTCCCACTATAGATTTATACCCACGAATAAAATTCTGGAATTTCTTCTCTGGCCTTTTCTATGCAGGAGCTGCAACAGTAAAGCTTTCTTCACAACATCAAACTGATTGCAGCCATTCTAGTGTACAAATGTATGTCCCATCTGTTAGGGCTGATGGATGTAATAACAGGCTGAAATTGGCCTGTGCATGTATATGTTTGCATGTTCATTCAGAAGGAGTAGGAGAAACTTGACAAAGAGTTGCTTGATATACAAAGAATCAACTGTAACTCACATTCTGAAGTATTAAAATAAAACTTGAAGCTTAATTATCACAGTAGTCATCCTCGCCCCTGTTGCAGTAGCACACATCTGGCAGGCAGGTGTAAGTTCTCAAAATCTGGGTTTTCTCTGCGTGTCTCAGATCAATCTTACAGAACGTTTAATCACTGTCAGGATAGTCAAGCTCCATATCATCCTCAAAGCAAAATTTTAAGGTATTTATTTTTCACATCAGCTCTGAAGAATGCCCAGTATCTTGAATTTAGGTAATGTGTCTGCTTCCCACTGCATTCATAATATATCCTCAGAGTAAACACTAGATGGTGGAAAAGTCAAGTGCAGAATAGGAATTTTTAGTGATGCCCAAGCATTTTAGTTTTTATCCCTACATTATTTAACTTATTCTGCAAATTAAATTATATTAGTACATTTTAACTGCAAAATGAGCCTTTTACTCTTCTTGCTTCTCCCGCTGCTACCTTCATGCATTTAATCATGCTAGGTATGATACAGAGTGAAGCTTTATTGCTGATTTTTATAATTTGGACATGTGTATATGACATATGTGTACATATGTGTACATGTGTATATGTAATGCTGGCATATGCAAGTGGCTGTATGAGGAATAGGTGGCTGTACAGGAAAACACATTCTGTCTTCAAGTACCATTTAAGCTACTGGAGTTTCCATAGGCTAAATCTAAAAAGCAGAAAATTAAGTGTAGGGCTTACTGCTTGCTTTGTTGTATTATTCAAGCAATTTCTTTAAGAGACAGCTTAGTAGGCTTGAGTGTGTTTATCCACACAAACACCGGATTCCTTCTTTGACTGTGACTTCTGTAAAAAGATATAAAAAAGCACATGTACAATGAATGCAGGAAGAAATATCAGTGCATAAAACTATTGAATTAAATGGGTTTGTGTGAAACTCCCACACATATGGAGGCTCAGTGAAAACCTTGCAGTTTAATTGAACTCATTAATACTCTTTAGTAATGTTCAGTGCTTCCAGCTGTTTACAGTACATGAGCTTAGATTTACTGAAAAGCCAAATATCAGCTAAACAATTCATGTTTTACCCCAGAATGAAGTGCTACTGGAGTGAAAACAACTCTCACCAGTGAAAACTGAAAGCTGATGGTACTGGAGTGATCAGTCTCATCACAGAATCACAGAATCACAGGGTTGGAAGGGACCTCAAGGATCATGAAGCTCCAACCCACCTGCCACAGGCAGGGCCACCAACCTCCCCATTTAATACTAGACTGGGCTGCCCAGGGCTCCATCCAGTCTGGCCTTGAACACCTCCAGGGACAGGGCATCCACAGCCTCTCTGGGCAGCCTGTTCCAGCACCTCACCTCACCTCTCTCTGTAAAGAATTTCCATACAAAGTACAGGTGCTAAAAATTGTATCATACCTATTTAAATTATGCCTATTATAATTTTTTTTATTAATATACAAAAATTTCACTCATAAGAATTAATAAACTATATTACCCGTGAAAGATCTCTTTATATTTGCCCAACTGTTTATCATTATTTTGTTCTAGTTTCACAAGTGGGAGCTACATTAGTAACAGTTTTCAGATAAATCTGCCTGAAATATTCCTCCATTAATACATACAGATATATATTCCTCCAGAGCAGAAGAACCTACTCTTTTGCCAAATTTCTATTTCCTGAGCTACTAATAGTAGTTTTTTATCATCATAGAATGGCCTGGGTTGAAAAGAACCACAATGATCATTTAGTTTCAGCCCCTTACTATGTGCAGGGTCACCAACCACCGGACCAGGCTGCCCAGAGCCACATCCAGCCTGGCCTTGAATGCCTCCAGGGATGGGGCATCCACAACCTCCTTGGGCAACCTGTTCCAGTGCATTACCACTCTGTGTGAAAAACTTCCTCCTAATATCTAAACTAAACCTCCCCTGTCTCATTTTAAAACCATTCCCCCTTGTCCTATCACTATCCACCCTCATAAACAGCAGTTCCCCCTCCTGTTTATATGCTCCCTTCAAATACTGGAAGGCCAAAATGAGGTCTCCCCTGAGCCTTGATTTTATCAACAGGTCCAGTTCTTTGGCTTGTAAATAAACAGAATCTTCTGACTGACAAATCCTGGATCTAACTATCTTAAAAATATCTTAAAAATTGTCCCTTATGTTATTGGTATTCCGGACCATTTCCACTGTATGTGTCACACGCCCTGCACATTTCTGACCTTGCCATCCACACGCACAAACCCATGAAATACCAACTGTATAAATGCACACAGAGGTGAACTTAAAACTCTCTGAACTGCTACATAGACTCCAAACTACAGTGAGCCCAGGGAAAACTGATTCTAGGAAGGAGGAGGAAAGATGTTTACATATGTGCTTGTTCCACTGATTATCTTCTCTTTTCATCAATACCAAATCAATGATTAGAAATTCGAGTTAATTAGCAATAAATTAAATTAAGAAAATAATCAGCAAGAGTGTTTTTCCAGAAACAGGGATAACAGCCACATGCATCAGCCCAGACATACATCAGCTAGCACAAATAAAGATACCTGGGTGAGCAGTTTGTCAGCACTGTGTTAAAGCTGTATTATAAATGCCACTATGGGCAATTCTCTGTTAACAGCTGAAGGATCCTGAAATACCAAAGCAGGAGTTTTATCACTGAACAGGGTGTCCTCACCAACCTGCGAGCCTGTTATAACTACCAGATTTTGTCACTGTAAGAAATAAAGACAAAAATTCTCTTACATGGTTTCCTACAGAAACGTTGCTGTGCTGTAGTAACCTCAGTCCAGCACTTAATGAGGAGAGCAGCCAGCAGCAGCCACTGTAATAGAAGCCCACTGCTCTTATTTCTCTACATCATTTTTAAGAAAAGCAAGCTGAGAAAGTGCCATTTAAAGCAACACAATGTTATCACAAGAAAGAGTGAAGCAGTAGCAGACTGTAATGTGCAATATGTCAAAGCAGTGTGCGTTATCTCTAGGCAGCACTTTCTAAAACACTGCTGAGCTAATTAGACATCAAAACTGACATCTGAAGCATGAAGGATATGAGGATGACCTGTTTGATGAGAAAACAAATGTATCTGATTAAGAAGTCATCACTGCACAGATTGAAAAATCTACCAGCTATCTCTGAGGTTAGAGGGATCATTGCAAATCATTTTGAAATTGTTTAAGGACCAGAGCTAAGTGCCATGCGCAGGTGATCACATATCACAAAAGCAGCCCAGTAATAAATAAGCTAGGCAAATCACGAACTAAGAATTAAAGAGAGCTGTTATTCTAATATGCAGTTAACACTGCAAAATGTCCTTTCAAGATGGGAAAAAACACATTTCTTGATCAAATGTGCAGTAATCAGATAAAATGTTTTGTACTAACAAAAAAGTACTCTCTTTTAATTGATTATTTATATATTCAGCTACACATAATCTTATCTCTAAGATAAAGTGTCTCTTGAATCCAGTAAAAGATACTTCCAAGACAAAAATTTTCTGGACTGTATTTCTATTATATTAATGTTATGAATCATATTACTATGGCATTTAAGAGATTATTAAATTTTGTTGCTGTCATTTATTCCCAGTGGAAACTACATATTCTTCCAGGAAAAGTTGTTCAACAGTTACATGCTGAATATCACTAACAGGTTGTATACCAGTTTGAAAATGGTAGTATCACAGTAGATGTATGTGTGTAGTCCCGACAGCAACAAAAAACACTATAAACAACCTAAGGCTTCTTGCCAAAGATGTACTGAAATAGAAGGTTGGCATACAATCTAGCCCACAGAAACACTATTAGAAAATCAGTGACATTATATTGAACTTCTCAAGAAACAGAGGCAATAAAGCGTTCTGTCACAGAACACATTTTTGCCCATATTACTCAACGAGCCTTCAGCACGATCACTTACCACATCAGTTGTCAGTCAGCTCAGTCACTGAATCTATGTTAATCTCTTTCACCTCTATAAGAAACACTTCAATTTGAAACGGGGTGCTATTTACCTACAAAACATGACTCCTATCCAACACGTTCCAGTGATGTTTCACAACAATGGATTGTGTGCTTTTCATTAGGTTACACATGAAAATGGTAAAATCTTAGCTGGGTCCTGAGGATGAAATGATGAAAACGTTTGCAGTTCGCAGCCGAAGACCAACACAATAACATTGTAGATGGTGTATTCACATGCTGTTATTCAAAAAATAAACGTGCCTGTTTTGTAGAAATAGCAGTATGTGTGTTGCATCCTGCCCATAAAGTGGGCACTACATTGAATAACTGTTAGTGTTATTTAAGCCACCACTATGGGTGTTGTAAATTAATGTCTGTGAACAGTCTGTATGTGCCAGACTGGACAAGACTGACTGCAATGGAAGGAGGACTGAAAACACAAGACTATCAGAAATTGCATAATTTTTTGGTTACCTTCTTGTGACAAAACATCTGAAAAAACAACGATTGCATTATCAGGAATTTGAAATTCACTTATCAATTTTATAGCACAAGATCGAAAATGACCGTTGTTCTCAGATATCCTCCCATTGGTACGAAGTTCATCTGGCTAGCCAGGAGTTGCCTGACCATTACAAAGGTACAGACAGATATGAATATAGGGAAATACAAAACTGCGAATGTCTATATGACTCTGGAAAGCATCAGGTAACACTGGGAACCTGAGCAAGGCTGCAAAAGTATTGAAGTACTTGTCCAAATTGGAAAAAAAGAAGTCTTTTGGTATTGGAAGAAAAAGGCAGTGATACCTGACTGAGAAACTATGAAAAAAATTATGAAATAAAGCTGAAACATCCAAGTTTCTTGTTCTTCCAGTAGTGGAGTCAAGCAATCCAGAATTGCTGGTATATTGGGTTTACATGGCAAAATTTTAATAGGGGGTTAGTTGTACCCTCTGTGAGCAGAGCCCAACACTTCCCCATGTCAGATCTAAGTCAACTCCAGCTGACCTGAAAAGGAACCCTCCTCTGCCAGAGTTGAGCCATAAGCAATGATGGGTGCCCTCTGAGAGAGCAGATTTAAGGAAGGAAAAGACAGCTGGGAGAGAAGAGAGGGAAATGCAAGAGAACTGCTCTGCAGCCAACCAAGGTCAGTGCAAGGGGAGGGCAGAAGGTGCTCCAAGCCTGGAGCAGTAGTTCCCTGCAGCCTAGGAGAGGGCTGTCACCCTGCAGCCTGTGAGCACCACTCGGAGCAGATCCCCATGTGCAGCCATGCAAGAGCCCAGGGGGCAGCACTGCATGTTGACTGTCAGCTCACAGAGAGCCCCCACAGGAGATGCAGGGCCCTGTGCTGGAGCTCCTGAAGGCTGGGCCCCATGGTACAGACCCATGTTGAAGCAGCGTTGGGAGAGCTGCAGCCTGTGGGAAACCCATGTGGATCAGCTGGGGAAGGACAGCATCCTGTGGGAGGGACCCATGTGGAGCAGGGGCAGAGAGAGATAATGGAGGAGCAGTAGAGGTGAAGCGGCCTCCCTTCCCCTGTGTGCCTTCAAGGGAGGAGGCTGAAGAAGGTGAATAGGAGAAAGGTGTGTTTAGTTTGCTTTTACTTCTCACTGCTCTAGGCTGTTAGTAATAGGCAATACATTTCTGCCCAACTGGTGAGTGATCTGCCTGTCCTTATCTCAACCCTTGAGTTCTTTTCCATCCTATTTGCTCTCTCTTCCTTTGAGGAGGGGGAGTATGAGAGCAGTTGTAGTGGAGTTTAGCTGCCCATCAGAGTAATATCTGGCTGGTGAAGCCAGGATGTGCCAATGTCTTAAGTGGGAAAATTTAAACAGGACAGGCTTTTGAAACTTTGCTTTGCCATGTTAATTCAGATTTTTGTACTATTTCATTTCAGCTGACTGAAATAGGATGTTGTGTGTTGGAAAGAGTTGCCTGTGTTGTTGCAAACCTTTGCTGCTGACAAAACTTTCTGAAAAATACATACACTGCTGGGATCCAAACCAGCTCATGAAACCACACTGACAAATGGAGGCGATTATGTCAAAGTGCCTCTGGAAACCTTTCTTCTCAACCAAGTTCAGTGCACAGTTATAGTGCAAGAAAGCAAAACAAAACAAAACAAAAAATAACCTAGATCTATTTCCTCAAGAAAAGCTGCATCATGTTCAGAGTCATTGCTCTGAAGGATCCATCAGAGTCCTGTACAAATGTAGCAAGTATCGCTTGGATTTCCTCAAGAGCTGTTTTGGGTGTCCATCCTGGCTGGACCTAATGTAGGAAATTGATTTCTGGCAAGACATTTGTTTTAACCACAGCTATACAGCCAAGCCAAGTAAAATGTAAATTTTTCCAAACCAACAAATCATTTTTTAATTTTGAAATAACGGGAGGAAAATTCATCTTGTGAAACTGATGGAGGTGAGGAGAAATATTGACTCTTGAGTCCCTCGTTTGTTTAGACCACACAAACGCAAATATATTTTACAGCTGTTTAATCATGGCTTTCTGTATTTCCTATTTCAGATTTAACATAATCAATTTAATAAAACTGTAATGTGAAATCCATAAATTTCTCCTAAAACATAAATTGTAGATTTTAATTGACAAAAAATTCTTAGTAGGACACCAATTATGTATAAAGAAGTCCCCTTAGGCGAGTTTTCCATTAAGTTTGATGCTAGGAAGCAATAGAAGGGAACTTTTCAAAGTCACCCCTCAAATTTGGTCTCTCTTTAAGGAAGGCTGTGATATAATATTAATATTTTTATTGTTTAATTATACCATCCTTTCTTTCTCTTCCCCATCACCTGCAGCCATAATTATAGCCAGTGTCTATGTCTGTCTATTTTTTGGTCGATTAGTTGGGAATTTTATTAGTGGGAATTTTCTTGACTCCAGAATTCATGAGAGTAAGCTTTTCTCAAGAGAAGTGCACCCAGCTGGGCTACAGGAATTACATGCAGGAAAAGGCAGCATCAGACAATCTCTTGTCCATGAATACCTCCTCCTTCCTCCCCCAAGATATGTATTTTAGTTTCTAGTAGTTCCTCAGTACCAAAGATTCTTTGCTTCTGTTTTCATTTACTCTGGTAATTGCTTGCAAATGATTCTTATTAAAAAAGAAAATATTGAAGAAATAAGAAAGTGAAAAATCAACAGCAATTTACAGCACTGATGAGGTATTCTGCAGTGCTTTTTGAAGTCTGGTCTCTCCATCTGTATGAGATCCATTGACCTATTTTCTGTACTCCATGAAGAATGGTTACAGAATCAAGCTCAGCTATGTGAAGCCTCCAGTGATTCCACAGAAGGTTCCACATCTCTTTTCATTCCTCATTCCCTCATTTTCTCCTGAATTGCCATGGAAGTCTCCTAAATATTTTTAAGAAAGTTTTTGGTAAGGCTGTCGAGGTCTGCAAATTTAACACTGCCACCCAAATGGCTTTTGCTCAAGAATTAACAAATGTTTCTGAAGCTACCTAAACTTTTCCTTTAGATCAACAAAAAATTTCCTGTAAACATCTTTCGTGGAGATCTGACTACAGTAAAGCAAGCTGAGAAAAACATCCATTTTCCCAGTAGTTTTGTTTTGCTTTGTTTTGTTCAGTGTGGTTGTCTTGCAGGTTTGGGAGCCAGTGGTTTCCTTAAGCCACAGAATTTATCATATAAATTACCCTCTATTCATACTGAAGGACCTGGATCTCAGTGTGTGATCCATTGAACTGCAAAGCATGGCAAGCTCAGACAGCGACAGAAAACATATTCCTACCTGCAGGGACAGACATGCTGATGGCAGCACTGAGAGGAATGGCAGCCAAGCAGCCTGGGCCTCTCAGACAGCGCTGCTGCTTGCCAAAATGAAGGAATAACTGAAGGTGTTCAGAAAGAACTTGGGGCCAGAATGCTGAATAGTGACTACTTGTCTTGTTTCTAGATGAGTCTAGGAGTGTGTTTATTACCAGCCCACTTCCCTATGAGAAACACAGATTTGAGAGAAACTAATTGGAATAATTTGGATTCTAATACCCCTTCATCGCTTATGCAAAAGAGATACTTGCTAGAAAATATGTGTGGTTGATATTTTCCTGCAAGAAAATAACATCAGCTGGGTAAATGAATGAAGATTTGTATACACCCTGAATGACCAGCATTAGAAAGTTTGCATGGGATAGAAAAATACTTGTTTCAGGAATAGGCTTTTCTTCTTGAAATTCTCTATAAACCAGTAAGCTGCCTAGACAGTAAAGTACAAGGGGTAGCATTATGATGTTTTCTCTTGATATAACAAAATCTGGAGCAACAAGAAAATATTTCAGTGTTCATTTGATGACATTAAAGTCTTCATGGGAAAATTTCAAACACAGGCATCTTCAAGAGCAGAATGCTGATATGCTATATTCTTGAAATCTGTTCCCTAGAAACAAGGGGTTTGTAAATGATAACAAAAATGGTATAGTAAGGAGTGCTTATTAAATTAAAATGAATTCATTCATAGAAGACTACAGTCCTGTTTTCTGTACAGGAAACTGTAAAGGAAGATAGTAGTTTGTCGTTTCAGTGTTGGAAGGCAGAATCCTTGATTCATACAGAAACTTCTTGGCTGAAAACAGCTTAAATAGAAAAAATGATTAGGCAAATTAAAGGATATAGACTTTCCTCATGTTTTCACAGACAAGATATACATTTTATCTAGAGAAATTACAATTTTTGAAGCAGCTTATGGAGTAATTTCCTTTGGTACTGCCACTATGGGAAAGCTATTGACACAGAGAGTGAACATGAAAATCTGTTGTGGGTCATTGTCTCTGACTGCAGTGTGACTTGCTAGAATTTGCTTGCAGTGCATTTTATCCTCACTGAAATGGCAGGGAAATCTGGAGGTGAAGGTAGTTACAGCACTAAGCCAGGTACACAGGGCAGTTCTGTCTTGCTTTTCAATTCAATTTTCAAAATTGTATGCAGCAAAGTGTGGTGCTAGTTTTAAAGGGTTATAGGCCATGTCTGTCTCAGATCAAAGTTTTAATGAGGACTCAACAATCAGCTGTCAGTACATCTGTCCAGTGCTGGATGTGACAAATCCACTGTGTCCATCCCACACAACATTTTTTTGCAAATTTATGGAATCTGTTGTACGCAGGATTTACTACCATTACTGTCCATTGCAGACAGAGCATTCCATTCTCACAGCACATATGCTTTAGTGTGCTCTGCGGTAGCCTGAGTCTCCTATAAGCTTCTTATTCTACTCTTACTCTGCTCCTAAATTAATGAAAGTGACTCGCATTCCTATATATTTAATTCGGCTTTGCTGCAAAATCCTGGGATGTTAAAATGTACATTAATTCTAAAGTCAATACTTGAAAGAAAAATCTATTATGGTCCATTACGTTTAAAAATATCTGAATCAGAAAATTAATGAAGCTCAGATTATTGGGTGTTGAGAGAGTTTTCCGAGGAAACTCTTTCCTTATTTTTTCCTTTCCCTATTTAGATTCGTCTAGATGCTTTTTATCGCTAAGACAGATGAGATTAAATGAACCTTAGGACCCCATGTCCTAAGTTAATGGTATTTTTATGTTTTGTTTGTTGTCTTCTGATGGTTATTATTATTAATATTATTCAATTATTTATTCTAGAGCATGTTCCACTCCACTTCTGATATTCATGATATTCATAAGTTCTAAAGACACAAAAGAGACTTCAGCAAGGTTTATGTTATTAAATTGAAATACGTGGTACAGTGTCTAAACTCTCACTAAACTGCTCTTTTGCCTCTGTTGAAAGACAAAATTCTCTTTAAAAAAACTAACATTTCCAACCATATTTAATTTCTGTTTGTGTCTCATTCTTTTTCTGTCTGTATGTCCCCAAGCTTTGCTATGTATAAATCTATAGAACTCAATGGGAAAAAAATCACTTTTGATTCATTCATTCGATTTCAGTATGCTGCCTGAAGAATGCCTCCTACACTGTGACATTTCAAGTGACAAATTTAACAGGTGATGTTATGACCTATAAGCTGTAACTCTTCTCACTCACTCCTAAGTAATTAAATTGTGATACTGAACATTTAGATGGCTGAAATTAGGTGAAATGAACTGCACCCTCCACAAGATTTCTGCTAAATTATCTACATGGCAAATGCTGCATAATTAAATACAGAGGCATGAGCTACATATCTTAGACATACTACATGTCATAGACAAGTGCTATTCTTGAGGTAAAAAGTGGCAGAGCATGCCCCCTTGAATTATCTTGCCATCATCAGCCCACTGATTTACATAAGATCATGTAAAAGATTAGTCTTATGGATCTTGAACATGACCTTATTCTGCTCACTTCTATTTGATTTGCTACAAACAAATGTCAAGAACAAATTACTTTTTTTTTTTTTTTAATGTATCATAAAGTAAAAGAGTAACTTGTTATTTCCATATTCTTGAAGATAATCATGGAATCGTAGAATGGCTTGGGTTGGAAGAGACCTTAACAGTCCTCCAGTTCCAACCCCACTGCCATGAGCAGGGCTGCTACCCACCAGCTCAGGCTACTCATGGCTCCATCCAACCTGGACCTGAGCACCTCCAGAGATGGTGCACCCACAGGTTCTCCAGGCAGCCTGTGACAGGGCCTCACCACCCAGGCTGAACAAGCCCAGCTCCCTCAGCCTTTCTTCATAGAAGTGCTCCATAAATGTCCCTCTGTATAGATTTATTTTAATATATATATTTTCACTGGGAAACCTACCCATTTTCACAAGTGACTCCTTCTAATTGCAGGCGCTTTTAAGAATCAGTTATTGTGATTATCATCTATCTTCACTTACATCCTAGTTTAGCACCACCTGAATCTTAGCTTACTAAATCTTTCAAGTGCTTTTGTAAGAGTAACTCTACTGTTTCACTGAAAAGCATTAGAAGTTATGTCTGAACTTGCCTTTCAGCATTTCTACTTGTGCTGAGGATGCAGGAACTGACAAACATCCATGTTGATCATCCATTGTTCCAAACAAACAGACAAGCTATCCAAATTCTCCCTTTTCCGTCATTATTTCCATTTTACAGTGCTATAAGACTGTCAAACACTGATAATAATCTCTTGACACTCCTCTTCCCTGGAGCTGTTCAAGAAACATTTAGATGTTATATAGAGAGACATGGTTTAGTGGGAAACACTGGTGATAGGCGGATGGTTGGACTCGATGATCTTAGAGGCCTTTTCTAATCCTGGTGATTCTATGATAAATCTCTGCAGTGTTTGCACTTTAAGCTATTTACGTGAATGCTTCAGAGATAAGATTGTGAAGCTTTTCATTGTGAAGTTGTATGCAAAGTCATTCCTATGTCCTTCTGTTTCCTTCCTCACGTGGTATTTTAGCTATGAAGGGTGAGTATTTTGATCTCGCATTTGGTTTGTCTTACCACAATGTGATACACAGCAGTGTTCTTGAATATAATTGTTACATCTTCAAAGCTCTATTAGTTGTTCTATTTGTTCCATTTTTCTTGGCTGGAAAGTAAGAACCAGACTTTTTTACCAGATTGTGATGTTACAGGTTTTTAAAAAGCCTCTTTTTTCACCCACAGAAGTGTTTAGTGCTTGAAAGACTGATTGTATGCACCTGTAGATTTTTTATTACCTACATTCTATTACAAAACTTGAAATCTGATGAACTCACTGAACCCAGTGAGCATTCCACCAAGCAGAGCAATAAACTATCTGTTATATCCATGCCTTACCGATTCCCTACAGAGCTGGAGTTACTCATCTTTCACCTTATTCTTTCATTTTTATAAATAGCAGGCAAATCGTGCAGCCCTTTCTATACATTTTGTCTGTATATCAATTGCTCATGAAAGCAAAATGCACAGCAGTAAGATAGGACAGATCCAGCCAAAGCACTACATTACATTTTAGGCAGTTCTCTTTTCAGAGCCTTCTATAAGCTGACAGACATAACATGCACATTAACATAGGAACATTCTCAAGAAGCCAGAAGCATTTTGTCTTTACTTTTGTAAGTAATGTTGTGTAACAGTCTTTGACTCCTGCTCATTAAGCAATGTGGAATTTCTCCAGGAGCAATGAGCATCTTGCTTATAAACTGAGTAAACTTGATAGAGAAGACACTTTGAAAATGGCTATAACAAGAAATAGGGCTTTCCCTGCTTCAAGGTTAGATAATTCCCATATTTAAAGCACTTTGTTATTCTAAGTCTTTCTGTTCTTGTAGCAGCTCACCAGTTTGCCTTTTGTTATTTAGCCAGCACTATGAAGATCAAAGTGTTTATCACAGGTCCAAACTAATCATTTTATTTTAGAGACCTTAATAAAAGAACTTAGCGAAAGCAGAATAGCCACAGGCTGTCTTGAAGTTGGTAGATTGGGTAGCATATCATAATTTTAAGAAATACAGGGCAAATGCCTAACAAATCTTATTCCTGCCTTCTATTTAAAATTTGTTCAAAACAAATGTAGGATTTGATTAATTTTATTAGGAACATTTTAATGCCAAATTTAATCAAGAATTTTATACTGATGTATAAATTTATTTTTCCAACATAAACTAAATTTATAAATTTCTTTGATCTATCTGCTGATGCAGTTAAAGCTGCTAATTAAGTTAATAGACTTAATGGTGAGTGTATGTGAAACCTCAGATCCCTGAGAGTGTTAAAAGCTTGGGCTGGTACAGAGCAAACGATTTGCTGTCCCTCCGTCGATATTAGCCTGGAACAGGAAATGAATCAGTTTCAGATAACCTTGTAGTCTGAATCAGATCATATTCTGATTGTCTGTCTGCTGAAAGGTATGTGTGTTCAGGAGTCTCTGAGACCAGGAAGAATGCAAAGATAAACTCACAAAACCAATAATTGCTCGTGTGCGTGAGACTTCTATCAAGACTTGTCGAATTTGATTGTGAGAAGAGTGTTCTGTTTCTGGTCTTACTTGGAAATCTGGGACAATGAATGTTAGATAAGTAGAATATCATGCTCTATAATAGATACATCAGCCACACATCGTCCCATACAACCAATCAGTTTCATTTCTGATGATCGCTTTATTGCTGTGTGTGTATATATGCAATCAATCTTCTTGAAGAGAGGCCAAAAAATATCAACAACTTCCATAACAATCACAGCATTTTGGGGGGGCATTATTCCCACCCAGGTGAGAGAGTTGCACTGTCTTCTGCCTTCTTGTCCCTCATGTCATCATTACTCTCCCTGTGTCACCCTGCTCTGCTAGCAGCATTAGGACTTGCAGTGTCTAAGAAGGTGCTCTCCTTCTGACCTTGTAACATAGACTATGATCCTGATTCATGAGGACAAAATGGCAGCTTACTGGTTTTGGCACCCATTATATTTTGGTATCATGGGATCATGACATCTCACAGGCAGAGTGATGCTGATTGAGTTGCCTCATGGGGAGTGCAATCACAGACTGGAAAAGGGGTAAGAAGAGAATTGCAAGTAATACTAAGAAAGTAACAGTGGTCCAGGCAAATCAACTGTAAACATGCTTTTTTTGTAACTATCAAACATGAGCAATTAGAATGAAACAGCAGGTTGCACTTGAACTTCTTAAAGCAATTAAGGTGAACAAATCAATAATTAATTCCCACAGCATGCTGTGGAGTGTCCTACTCCACACAAGGCCAGAAAGCCATTACATTGGCTCCTGAATATCCTTCCTCAGAAACAGTCAATAGCAGGACAGTAGAAATACAGTAATTAGAATTTGAAGGAACTATGTAGCAGCTATCCTGGAGATCCAATTTCACCTTGACATTACTTTTGGTAAGGCCCTTGGTGCTTCCTGAAGTAAACTTTGCCTTATGTTCCCCAACAGAAGAATGATAAAATTAAGTATGAGAAGCTTATTAACCAGTAGAACTTATCTCAGTTTGTACTTGCTTCCAAAGGTGTATTGTTTAATACAGATTGCTTTCTATATCGAAAAGCATCCAAGTTATATTCAGTATATCTGTGATAAAACTTGTAAATACTTAAATGTGCATAAATCCAGTTTTCACTTTGAAAAACATCCTTCAGGGAGGATTGTGGTTGTTTCAGTCTCAGAGGGACTGTAGAATCCATTACTTCAATTGCATCAAGAGGTCCTTCGTCAAGCACTCCTTTTTTTCCAGATTTAGACCAAATGTAACACTACTTATTTTGGCAGGAATGTTTCCTATTTTAAATTGGAGTCCTCAGGAAAAGACCTAGACATCAGGAATCAGCTTTTCAACTTGCATCAATGTGTCAGCTCAGCTAAAATTTGACAGATATCTGACTTTCTGTGCTAGCAGATGACCTTGCATGCAATGTTTGTCATTTTTCTTTTAAGAGGTGTATGTTTGGTGGCCAAAAATGCCACCAATTTGGCATCATTAAGTTAACAGTCCTGTTTAATTTTAAGTAATAATAATTAAAAAAAAAAAAAAGTTTCTGGATCGTGGGTATAGTTTCCTTTTGTAGCAACTTGCTGAGAACCTCAGAATCAATTTAATAGCAGTTTTGTTTTGCAGACTCCAGATAAATCCAGATGCATTTTGTTTTCCAACTGCTGAGCCAAAGAAATCTACTGTAAAAGGAAGAAAGAAAATTATCATTTATAACTCTGATTTACTCTTGATAATTAGGTATTACCATCATTCAAATTAAATATCCATGGTAAAAATAATGAAAGATCATGGGCAAAAGACCTAATCTGTGCCAGCTACGAAAAATGAAAGATGAACAATGTAAGGTCTGAAGAGAATAGAAAGAAATCTCCATTTCTCAGTACCATTGGTTTAAGTGCAGATATTCTGCAAGTGGAGGTGTTCTGCGGGATTACATCATGTGGGACTGTCTCCTACAAGTCCGATTTTCTTTATACAAAAGGTAATAAAAATTACATTTTCTCCTGGTGATAGAAATGAAAGACAGAAGCTCTCTCTAAAGGTTTGCTATTTGAGTTCTGATTTTGACAGCTGTGTCTATGAAACCTTATTTCATTGATGTTCATAATGTATGGCTCCATCTATCCGTCCTCCTTTAAAGGTCTTATTTGTTGTCCTAAGCAATAAACCAAAATGCCATGAACAATACTGTGGCCACAATCACAAAATGAAAATGTAAGCAAGCCACAAAATGACTTGAAAAAGAGTTCAGCTTCAGCCATCAAGAAGTATCTGCAAATAGCATATTTTAAGGTGGTTACAGGAAGCAGCCTGTGAGACTCTGGAACATTTTAGCTACTTAAAATTTAAAGCACTACTACAGTAATGAAGTGTTTTCAGATGTGGGAGTATTTTATAGAAGCACTGTGAAAAGAACAGAAATTTCTGGTTTAATAGCATGTAGGATATGGAAACAAGAATTCGGAAAGTGGGAAAATTGGTGTTAAAACCTTGCAGCTGAATACTTAACCTAAGCGTTTAAGCTCTTCCTTTTTGAAATACAGATGTATCTATATATGTCAGGATCACGAGCTGGAAGAATTGTGTGTATTACATCAGAAAAGTCGCTGTGTCATCTTTTATTTATATGTTTCAGATCCGGTATAAACCCAAAAGTGGGAGAAGCGATCGCTTGCAACGTTATCAATTTAAAATATAGGCGGACGCTCATTGCAGGAGAACGATTCTACGATTCCATGACTTTCCTTTCTGTCCAGCAGCTCCTGGCTGTCACTTCGTGCTGTCCACACCACTGTCCCAGCGACTGTGTGCCCCTCCGCCCCCCCCCCCCCTCCTTCCTCCTCCTTCTCCTCCTCCTCCTCCGCCCGGCCGAAGTGAGGGAGCGTGGTGGAGCGTCCCAGCAGAAGGAGAGGCTGCAGTGCCGTTATCTTTCCCCATCTCTTCCGTCTGGCTCCGGTGGGCTTCCCTCTCAGGGTGAAACACAAGGAGGAGAGTAACAGAGTGCTTCCTCTTGCTGATGTTTGCTTGTTATTCCAGCTAATTTGCTCCGAGAGGAGAAATAAACTGCACTTTCAGCTGCATCATTAATTCCTGTCTTTTCAGGCCAAGGGCACAACTCCAAGCTTCATTAAAAATAACACCAATAATAATAGAATTAGGGAAAACTTCGTCTTTTTCTTTGTTAATTAAAAGAAATCCCATCTCCCCCTCCCCGGCTCACCCCACCCGCGGCTGACTGACAAAGTGAGCAGAATCCGTGTTCTCACACCGCCGGGTATCTATTACATGAGAACTTTCTTCTGGCGCCAGGAGGTATTTGGAGAGTTTGCCTGCTTATTCCGCAGGGAAACCGCTGCGAGCAGGGGATACCTGAGCAACGCCCCGGGCCAAACCGCGGGGAGAGCAGCGAGCCCGTCGTCAGGTCTCGTTGTTGTCTCCACCGTATTGCTGCGCAGCAAATGCTGGAGCAGAGGGGCTGCACCCTGTGTCCCAGCCCTTTCCCTGCTCTTCCCCAGCGGGGCAGCCCCGGAGCCGCTGCCGGTGGGCGGAGGGGGCGGAGAGGCGATGCTCACCTCGGCGCTGCTCAGGAAAGCGCTCCTCGGAAAGTCCTCGCTGCTGGGCAAAAGAAAGTCTAGCAAACACACTTCCCCCCCCCCCCGTCCCCCCTGCCTAAGGGCATTGTTATTGTCTCCCCTTCCCAGGTGTCTCTCCCGGGGGCTCTCAGCCACGCAGAGGTGCTCTCTTGCTTTAGATGGCATAAAACAAAGGCTGTCACTCATCCACCTGCTGCCGCACCGCCGGCAGCACCCAAAGACCCTTCGCGCAGGAGCCTCGTGTGCCCCTCACGCATCCCTTTTCCCTCTGCGGAAAGATCGAGGCTGAGATGTTTGCCAGACTCCTTTCCCCCCGCCCTCCAACCCCCTCGCAGCCATTCCGCCTTTCTCACCGCCGCGAGCAAAGGAATAAAAGCGCCCTTCTTACGTCGCGGCCTTTCCGAAAGTGTGAGTGCACTTTTAGGTGGGAGCGAAGTGACTCCGGGTGCTCTGCTGAGTTCGATGAGAGGACAAACGCCGAAGAAAAGTGTTACTTAAGGCACTTTATCGAGAACACATCTCTCTCCTCCGCCCTGCTTTGTCGCTGCCAACACCCCAGAGAGTGAACGCTGCTTTTAGCGGCTCCCCCTCCTCTTCCCAGAGATAACCTGACTTTTACGGACTTGGCCTCTGGACTTTTTTTTTCTTTCTTTTTTTTTTTTTTCTTCCTGCTGCACTTTTACTTCAGAAAGAACATAAAAGCTGTTTTTCTGTCCTGCCACTTCCCGGCTACCCGCGGGCTGCCGGCCCCGCTGCCCCGCACGGAGGGAGGATGGAGCAGAGGATGCTGCCCTCGGAGCGCAGCGCGGGGCGACCTGTGTTCTAACTTAGGAACGGGGGAAAGGGAAAGGGAAAGGGATTGTACCTAATAACGGGCGTGAAACGCTTCCTCCGTGTACCAGGGGGCATTTCCCCTCCTTCATCACGCGGAGAGCCTAAAGGATCAAAGTCTTGGCTAGAGGATAAATGGGAGCATGATGTAATGCCCCATCAAAAGCCTTGAAAATGATCCTGAATCCGGAAAACGATACCTTGGCCGAGGTCGCGCTAATCAGAGGTTTGGTGGATATGAGAGGAATCCGTTTTGCACAGCTTCTTTGGGTGTAAATCCGAAGTCGAGGCTCACTCTCAGTTCACCCAATGGCACTTCCCATTGCCTGCACGAACCAAGGTGCAGGCAAAGATGATCTGAGAATTTGGCCATTCCTTTATTTCCCAGCCCCCCTCTCTGCCCCATCCCGACATTAAAAGAGACGAAGTATTCATTCTACATCGCCTTTAACCGGCTGAGGAAGAGGTGGGTGCGGAAGGTGAGATTTTGCCATTGTGGCTTTTGAGACCGGGTACGATTTTCTCCTTTGTTTAAAGAAATTCTGCACTTTCTCCCATTAATCTTTAGCAGGGAAAGCGTTCAGCCCGCACCTGTATAAACAACCCGGACTACGGGGGGGGGGGCATAGGGGGAAGTAAACCTATATCTCTTCCTCTGCAGTACCTTTAAATATATATATATACATATACATATATGTTTGTATCGATATATATGTATGTATATAGGGGTAATGTAGGCGAACTAGGGAGGCCAAGCAACCCCCAAGGCTGGCGTGCTCCCCTTTCTCATTGCCAGCGAGAGCATCTCAGTGTCAACCCGAGTTCAAGAGATCCAGTTGCAGGACCAGCCGCGTGTTTCGGCGCTTCAAGCAATGTCAAGTTTCCCTTGGAAGGGTTGCTCCCAACCCTGCTCTGATGTGGTTCTGGCCCCAGCGGGCGAAGCCGAGGTTTACACAGCGTTAAGTGGCCGCGGGCCGCGGAGCGCTGGGCGAAAGCACGGCCGCGGGTGCCAGGAAAGTCGCTCTGCGGCAGCGGGAAGGTTCCACTTAACTCGGGAGGGAAATGTAAGGGAAAAAAAAAAAAAAAAAAAAACGGGAGCGAAATTTCGGGACAAGATCTTTCCACCTGTTGTAGTCATTAGGTTCTTTTCTATTCTGTGCAGTGGAACTGTTATTCTGCTTAACTGCGCGCAGACAGGGCCGGGAGGGCAGCGGGGAAGCAATGTGTTGCTTATTCATCCTGGGAAGAGGCGGTGTCAAGGGCGCGGGAGGGATGCACCTCGGGGGCTCTTCTCGTATCCCCCTGTGGAACGTTCATCCGAGCGTTCACCCGTCCTTTCCCCCGCGGGGATCTCCCGCAGAGCCCGATACCCCGCAGCCCACCGGGCGGCACCGCGCCCCTCCGCGCGGCGCCGCTCCGGGAGTTGCGGGAGGCACCGCCCCACCGCGGGGCTCGGCCGGGGGCTGCCCCCTCCTCCTCCCCCCGGCCCGGCCGCCTCTCGGCCCCGCGGCCGCCGCTATATAGCGCTGTGCGGGGGCGCATCCCCCCGCCGCGCCCCCCGCGCCCCCGCACGGTCTCTCCGCGGCGGGGCCGCCCCGCGCTGCCCGCAGCCGCTTCGGCCGCCCGCCCTGCCTCCGCCGCCGCCGCCTCTCCCCCCAGGGGCCATGTCCGCGGGCTCCGGGAGCGAGACAGAGGAGCTGCCCGAGATGGACCTGCGGGCGCTGCAGCTGGACTACCCGGCGGCGGGCAAGAGGCAGCCCCGTGGCGAGCTCTACCCCTCTGGGGACAACTCCTCGGCGGCGGAGGAGGAGGAAGAGGAGGAGGAAGAGGAGGAGGAGGAGGAGGACGGCGAGGGCAGCTGCGCGGCGGGGGCGGCGGGCTGCAAGAGGAAGCGGGCGAGGGGCAGCGGTCCCGGGGGCAAGAAGGCGCCGTCGGGGCCGCGGGGGCCGGCGGCAGAGGGGAAGCAGTCGCAGCGCAACGCAGCCAACGCGCGGGAGCGGGCGCGGATGCGGGTGCTGAGCAAAGCGTTCTCCCGGCTGAAGACCAGCCTGCCCTGGGTGCCGCCCGACACCAAGCTCTCCAAGCTGGACACGCTGCGCCTGGCCTCCAGCTACATCGCGCACCTCCGGCAGCTGCTGCAAGAGGACCGCTACGAGAACGGCTACGTGCACCCCGTCAACCTGGTACGGGATGCTGGCGGGGGAGCCCGGGAGTCCGCAGCGCTCGGGTCGAGCCGCTGTCCGGGCATTGCTGGCGGCGCTGCCCCGGGTGCCGGGTCCGGGCGGGTGCTGCAGGTCCGGGCAGTGGGGGGAACCCCGGAGAGGTCAATTCCTCGGGTATGAAGCGAGTGTTATGTCCGAGAAAGGAGCAATTCGCAGTCGAAAACCAAGCGCCCGCGAGGGTATGAAGTTGGCTCACGTAGCGTTTCCGAATAGTTTCTAAATCTTGTGTTTATAGAACGATGCAAACAGTCGCAAAGCGAGATGAGTGTTGCATGCCTGATGAGAACAATTTGTTGCACGTCGCATCATTACGTGGAGAGTTTCATTATAATGAAAATAACGTAATGAAAATATTTGTTAGAGGAAGTCAGCTTTCTCGGTGCTTCCCGCAGGGACTAAAACATGATGACGTGTTTGCAAGTGAAGTAGAATTAGACATCTATCAGTAATAAAGCTCTGGTTTCACACTACGATAAACTTTTTAACTCCAAATCCCTCTTTTTGCTTGCAGACTTGGCCATTTGTGGTCTCAGGACGACCCGACGCTGACACCAAAGATGTCTCTGCCGCCAGCAGATTATGTGGAACTACCGCTTAGCCAAAGTAATTTTTTTCCCTTGTCGATCTTTTTTTATGGGCTGGATCTTTTTAAGAGCTATGATTTTATCGGCTCAAGACCCAGAGATGGGGACCAACCCCCATCTCTATGTGTTAAATCTGTGTTTCCCCTCAGTTCTTTCCCTTAGAGCTCTGAGGGAAATCTATTTAAAGCAGTAAAGGAAGGAGACGCTGGAAAGGAGAGCTGTTATGAACTGTCTGCAGCCGCTGAAGTCTGAGATTTGGAAAAGCCCTTCTTGGGCTTTGCCATTTGTGCCGCTGCCTGAGGACCTGTTGTTCTGAGGCTGTTAAACTAATGGAAGAGGAACAGAATGTTATAGAATTAACAGCATGGACCAAAACGCAACTCTACAAACTAACCCCAAACAGTGTTATTTGTATTCTAAAGCAAAGCAGTATTTTAGAGTAGCTTTGAAACTCAGATTTATAATATATTTTGATGGCTTTTGTATTCACGGGTCGGGTTTACTGCAACTATGCAAGAAGTGTAACCATTCTTTGTTTTTGTCCTTTTAACCGGAGTTTTCTTGAAAATATGTAAGCAGCTACATTCTGCATTTAGGCTACCACCCAATGGAATGAAACTAATTCCTTTGGTTATGCCTCGAAGTGCCACATGTAACAATGTGGGACTGTCCCCAGGATGTGGCACAATTTCTACACCTTAATACGGAAGAGAAATTCTGCTCACTGAAAGGCCGGGGTGCATGCGCTGTAAAGAATGAATTGTGTGATGCTGCAATACAGCAAGGATTCACAAGGTGTTAAACATTTCTTCTACACCGCTACGCTTCCCTTTGATAAGTTGACCCTCAAATGAGTTCCAGTAATGTTTCTTCACTAATCCGAATGCTGTAATAAAAGGAGGATGCCATCAAATAAGTTGCAAATGTAAATAACTTTATTTTTTTATAAATGACATTAAAAGCTTGGTTACAGTGACTAACAGTACTGTGACAGTGTGTGGCTGCTTTAATGTAGGATAACCTTTGCAGTGCAGATCCTTGAAAGCCTATTCTGTAGGTATACCCTTCTCTTCCTTATCTCCTGAGAGCAGATACATCTCCAACAGCAGACAAGGACACTTTCACCCCAACCTGCTCACATTAGGTACAGCACTATGATAATCATCAGAGAAAAACACAATTTAACACCCTATGGAATTTATTATCATAATCTTTTCTTTGAACCAGGAAAATAAATGCAGATATGAAAATTATTTCAGTCATTTGCTCTATTTCACAGCATGAAAGATAGAGCAACAGCTCCTTTGCAGTTCATTAATTTCCCTTTTCCATCTACAGTTTTGCTTTTATTTGTGTTTGTGCAGTGGGATAAGCAGCGGAGTTGTTCCAGTTGGAAGCAGACTTTTCCTTCTTTAAGACCAAAACACCCGAGAGAAGGCTTTCTTCTGCTCCAAATATTTTCTCAGAGGTTACTTCATTGTAAGGGAGAGGGCTGAATTGCTCTGGAGAAGAGAAGGCCTCCTCTACTTCATTTAAGCAGCCAGGAAGGAGAAGCATTTGCTTAACAAGTATGAGTTTAGCCTAGTTTCGGATCATCTCACATTGCAAATTTCTGTTTTCAAGAACTGTCTAGAAGCCCAGGACTGGCTTTCAGTAATATCTGTCATACAGATGAAACTGCAGAAAAGTGTTATTTTCCCTGAAAGATATGAAATAGTCTATAGCCACTGAGCAACAGAATGAGAGCTTAATCCAGGATCTGCTGAAATTCTTTTCTGTGATTTGAGGGCAAGTTGTACTGAAACAGCAGCCCAATTTATCTTTTAGTTTTACCCAGAGAGGCTGTGAAGAAAGGGGTATCCTAAGTGGTAGCTGTGCCACTGAGGGAGGACCCCAACCAATCGTATCTATAAAGCTACATAAAAAGAAAACAATATGAACAGTAAATCAAAAAGGAAGGACTTATAGAAAAGCATAAGGTATAAGAAAACTCAACTAATGTTTATCTGAACCCCAGAGAAAAGATTATTCAGCAGTTTAACTGAGGTGCCACTTGAGATCATCTGAGTTGTGATACCGAGCTGTTTTTGGCCTTGATCCCAGCTGTAATTGGGTAACGACTCCAGGAGATCGGAAAAACAAGGAAAGCGTGGAGAACTTTAAACAGTATAGAAAGGTCCATGTGAAATGATGGAAAAAAATGTTCAGGGTAAATTCCCAAATATGAAGTAGGTTATATTAAGTAAATACAGTAGGCCAAAATAGGGGGCGAGGAGTGTGACATGAAGGAAAACATATTATTGCTTCCATCCGCGCACCATACTACATGCTCTTGTGATTCTTGTGTGTGTTTGAGGCTACAAAGTATATAAAAAAAAAACTTTCTTTGCAAAATAATGAATGCACTTACTGTCTTTGATGCTGTAAGAGATGCATCGATACAATGGTGG
Source organism: Lagopus leucura (assembly GCF_019238085.1). Lineage (NCBI taxonomy): Eukaryota > Metazoa > Chordata > Aves > Galliformes > Phasianidae > Lagopus > Lagopus leucura. The sequence continues at coordinate 59,819,745 of NW_024962263.1, read as the reverse complement.
TGCCCTGATGGACTATCACCAGTTTTAGAATAGAAATACTCAACATTCACTGTTGAGATTTAAAGACAAAATCAGGAGAGAAAAATGTAGCTTTTAGTAAGCCTCATGTCTTTGTTTCAAATGCCTCTTCATAGAGATATGTGTCAGGGTATAATTACTTATCTTAATATAGCAATTAAGCACCTTTGAGTTTCTCTAATGAGGATGGATTCTGGTATTTCAAATCATTCATTTTAATCCTTGGTTTCATAAATATTTTTTGCAAAAAGTACAACAAGGTTTCTTCTTGTACCTCAGTGAGAGGCATTATTTGATTAGGAAGAAAAGAAGCAGACGCACTCCTTGTGGATTTGTCCTGAGATGAGGGTTCAGAGAAATGCCAGGCAAGCCATGTGTTCTGGCATGCCTCACTTTCAAAATTACACACAAATGCACACACACATTATTTTTTAACTCGCAAACAGACGAAATTTAGATCCGTGCTTTTTGATCAAGATACTCTTTTTAAGCATTAGCAGATTCCACAGGAAGATAATGTGTTGTGGCTCTTTATTTTTTTTAATTATGTTTTTGCCTACCTGATTGAGTAAGTTCATTTGGTTTTCAAAGTTTTAGTGTTTCAACTGGATGTGAGCTATGTAACCGGATGAAGGGAGAATTTAAATGAAAAACCGTCTTGTATTTCTGCAGTTCACAAACATGGAAGCAAGCAGTCCACATACATTTATATTTGACAAGTATGTGTTCGATGAATATTTTGTTACATTAATGACATTTGTGGTCTTTGGCAGAAGGCACAAGGGGAACCCATCTTGTTTCCATAAAGGCATACAAATTTGGCTAGCACTGTTTTACAAATAAAATGCCATCATATGAATGCAATTCATATTCAGCTGAGACCTGCTTCGTGTGCAATCTTAAATGCAGAGTACCTGCACTGACTGTCCTGGCAGACAATCAGGAGGAACATATGTTTCCCAAAAGTATTTTTATGACTTTAAATTTGTATAAATGTTGTGTGAAATTTTGTTTTGCGTCTACTTTACATGACAGAGCAGATCATCAGCCAGAAAACTTGTGTCTCCAATGCAAATCCATTCCTTTCCAATACACGTGTTTGGTTACATAAGGAAAATACATCTCCTATACTGGAAATGCCAACAATTCTGAGTATAAGAAACATAGTTTGCAATTAAGGAATACCTGACCCATACATTTCCCATTTAATAGCTTTATACACAGACTGTTTTAAAACCTCCCAGCCATGCTATGGATTCTGAACAATGATTCATTTTCCCAGTTCAGTAGAGACAACTGTTAGAAGTACAGTTGCAATAGAGGTCTCCTGGATGAATGAGGGAGAAATTCTTTTTAAGATCTCATTAACTATCTTGAAGTTAATTGGCTGTAGAAGGACCCTAATGTGACCAGTTGGAAGATTTGGCTGAATATCTAACCTTTTAGTTAACCATCCAAAACTGGGTAGGATAAACCCAGGTTTAAATGATTGAACTTCATATGAGCCAAGCAAGATAAAAAGAAGGAAGAACTGGGTTGTGGAGCTACCCACTTGTGAGCTTATAATATAACCAAATAATAGTTGCATTATTTGAATGAAACTGCATGGAAAGCTATCAGTTCTACTGGAGAACAGACACTTCCTCCACAAGAAGCTAATTCTACATTACAATACACATGGATTTGATGTTGCAGCACAGATTCTCACCAAGGCTAATGGTAATTATGTCTAAGAATTATGTTCCATTACTGAGAAGTCTTTACTACTCTCCATTCTGAGAACTGAGAGACTTGTATACAGACCAATGCACAGAGGGTGGATGCTGAGCTGACTCTGTAACTTTCTAACTGTTTGACCTTTGCCCATTCAAGGAAAAAATCATTCGGTAGTCAGTGCAAACTGTGGGGAATCCTTAGGAAACAGTTATTTTAACAACTGAAGATAATAATTTCAGAAAGATTACTAGGAATGTGCACTATTTTCAAGTGTCTGAAATATTTAGGAGAGTAAATTCTGTGATTTTCAAAAAGATTTTCTTCCCTAAGTTTAAAGCAGATTTTTAATCAACTGAGCAAAAATGCTTTCACACTGGGACTCCGAAAACATGGGTATAGTCAAAAATTATTTGTGTGTTTTTTGAGAAATATATGCATTTAAGAACATACTTGTTATAGAAATTGATATTCGTAATATATTCTGACAAGAGTGCACTGGGAAGTCTTGTGTCTCCACAGTGCAGGCTCACTAAGATTCAGGTTCTGAGAGGAAATAGGTCTCAGTTTCTTCACTGGTTCTGAACAGCTTGCAAATTAATTATAAAAGTAATTTTTAAAATGCCTTTTTCGGAATGCAGCATGAGAATTCTACCAGAGTTAAAATTCCTAGTAAAGTTTAGACAGCTGATCTAAGTGTTCCTGCTCCAGCAGGGGGACTAGACTAGATGACATTTTGAGGTCCTGTCCAATCCCTGACGTTCTGTGTGATTCTGTGTGATTCATATAGAATCATCCAGCCAGACAAATAAAACTGAGAAAACCTACTGGCTTTTCCATCACTTCCGTAATGCTGGTGCTGGTGGTCTGAGAGGGTCTGGGACAAGAAACATGCTATTTGAAGAACTATAATTAATCTTGATGATGTGATTGGAATTTAGCAACCAGAGGAAATCACTTAATCCTCTCTTGCTGGTGGAACTGTTTAAAAGAACTAAAATTTCCAGCATCGAAAAGAATTCATAATGTTGCAAGTGTTCCAAGACAACAAAACAGGCGGAGCTGAAAATCTGAAGATATGAACAGGCACAAACCCAACCCAAGGAAACTAATTGCTCAGCATCTGGAGCAAAAAGTTGCAAGAGCAGCAAAGGATTGCATCACTTTGTAGGAGTTTACAAAGTTCAGTGTAGTGACCACAGACAACGTGTACACAGTGGATAGAAAACAGCAGCATTAGCTTATAGGAATTTTCATAGGAACAACAAGAATAAGCTACATGGATAAGAATTCTGAAAACAAATTGATTTTTTTTTTTAAATTATTCTGATTTGCTGTGATGGAAGAAGGAATGGTATTAACACTGTAAATCCTAGTCAGTAAAAGGCAAAATTCAGGCCAGTGGAGGGCCACAAAGATGATAAAGGGCCTGGAGCACCTCCCTTAAGAGGAAAGGCTGAATAACCTGGGTCTGTTCAGCCTGGGGAAAAGAGGACTAAGGAGATCTGATAAAAGGGAGGTGGGAGGCAAATGGATGAGGTCAGGCTCTTTTTAGTGGTACGTAGTGATAGGACAAGGATGGCCTAAAACTCGAACATAGGATGTTCTGTATTAACATGCAAAAGAACTTCTTAATGGCAGGGTGACAGAGCACTGCAACAGGCTGCCCAGAGAGGTTGTGGAGTCTCCTTCTATGGAGATACTCAAGACCCATCTAGATGCTTACTTGTATGACTTATTGTAGGGTACCTGCTTTAGCAGTGGGGTTGGACTCAATCTCTTCAGGTCTCTTCCAACACTTGCAGTTCTGTAATTCTGTGATTCTTACTAAAATGTACCTTTCATGAGGGGAAATTGTGATTAAATGTTAGATGGAAATTTTTCACTCAGAGGGTGATGAAGCACTGGCACATGGATGCCTCATCACAGAAGTTATTCAAAACCAGGTTAGATAGAGACCACGGCAGCTTGATTCAATGGGTAGCAACCCAGGCCATGGCAGGGGATTGGAACTAGATGATCTTTAAAGTCCCTTCCCACCCAAGCCATTGTATAGCTTGCAGTAAGGATAAAAAGTAAAAAAAGCATAAATGTTCACAGAAAATCTTGGTTGTCTGTAATACCATAAGGAACTACTGCATTCCTTGAACATAAGCACAACTGAGTTCGAAGCAGTTCATGTCCTGAGTATTATTCAGAGGGCAAGTTGTTCAGAGGAAAAGGGGACCAAAGTGAAACAGAAGTCTTTTGCAATAAGGAACTGAAAGATCCTGACTTGCCCTGTGATTCATTTCTTCAGGGAAGTCCCTCTTGCTCTGTGAAGAAGGCTGAAGAGGAGTGGAGAAGTTCAGTGTTCTGGGAAGCCTCAAGAACATGTAACTTCTAGAAGATGTACAGTCATCATGGGGAAAACAAAACCAATGTCATTTTTTTCTCCTGTAGAAACAAGACATCTTCCTCACAAAATAAACACGTACATTTAATGTTTTCTACAATGTAAAAAGGAGACCTTGGAAAGATGGTTAACACCAAATCTTTTTACTTGTTGAATATCTCATTGTTATTCTGGCATCCACATGGTCTGGACCTATCTGCATCCCTTCTAGGGAGCGAGTGAATACGTGCATTAATGACATCTGCTCCAGGCAGCAATCTGTGATTCCCACCTCAAGTAGCAGAGAATGCCTTGCATCATTTTGTTCTGATTTCTTTCAGATCAGACAAATGGGTTGTGTCCATCTCAGAAACTGCTTACATTACCCTCCTCTCTGTCCCACTGGGACGTCATTAAATTTTATTTATTTATTTTTTAACTAGAAGGAGGGAAAATGAGATTATGTTACTGGTTAGTAGGAAGGAGATTTGGTGCACTACAGTTCTGAGGAAATGTATTATATTCCTAGGTATGACATTTTCATGTGAGTATGCTTGAGATTTGTCAGGCTTGTGAGAACAGTTTTGTAGAACTGTGACAGTTAACCAAGGCCTTCTCTCTCTATTTAGAAAGATCTCTGGGGCTGTCCAACTTGAGAATCATAGATAGAATTAATCACAGAAGGAACACATATCACATCTGTTTGGGTTGCCCCCAATTCTTGCAGTGTTTTATAGGCAATAGAGCAAAATTTGCAGTATATGAAAGAGAACTGGCTGGATGACATGTTGACATGGCGAAAACCAGAAAAGAAAGCAAAGAGAAAAATGTAACAACTTTCTGTAGGGCTACTGGATTAAAGCTTAGCTGCCATATTGGTGGAGTTCATTGCACCACAAAAACTGGAGAGGCTAAGAGACCAAAACATACAGGTAGACCATCATAAGGAACAACAGCTCATGAGTAAATCTGACTTCATCAGAAATGACAGTCAGTTGATAGACACAGAGATATGCGTACAATTAAGCTGTCTCAATCTTGGTAAAGATATTCAGATTGCGTGTCTAATAGTTTAAGGCATGACAGTGATGTTCATGAAGTATTAACAGACAGAGCTAAAAGGAAATTGGAAAGGCACAAAAAATCTGAAAATTCTCTTAAAAGAAAAGCCTGAGGTACCCCATTTTGGCTAGGACATAACAATATGTCATAAATATGCTTTGAAAATTATTTCTCAAGCCATTAATCATAGCAAAACGCTTGTAACCACAGGACTTGCTGCCAATCTGTTTCTTACAGTGGCATAGTGGTGCTAGGTGAGGTGTTTGCTCATCCTGTGGTACAGACCAGAACAGTTCCTTTATCTTAGGGACTATTTCACATTTCTTTTCCACTTTATATATTCTGCCTGATTCTGTGATGCAAATTGTGTTATAAGCACCTTGTTCATCAAGCTTCAAAGATAAGAAGATGTATTTCTCCCTTTTAGACTGAGTATAGACCTGATGTGGGTGGAATAGCTGTGCAGATCTGTTTTTTTTTTTTTTTTTTTTTTTTTTTCCATCCTTCACTAGGTTTTTACCCCTGTGGGTAAAAGCATACAATTTTCCTCTGTGAATTGCACAAATTGCTAGCATAATCTGAGGATATCCTGAGTTTGTAAGAGAGCAGCGGCTATCATAGATTACCACCGCCGTTACTGCCAGTTATCATCACTTGATCCCTCCACATTATGAAAGAGAGGGCAAAGACAACTGATACCTGAGTGTCTTCATCCCTATGTTCTCTCGACACTCACCCTGGGTGAGTCTGGGTTCCAAGGGACAACACTTCGCCGTTTCTACTAGTTCACACACGCGCTCTGCGCTTCCAGACGCAGCCTCCAGCTCACAGAATCTCCGCGGACCCTTACTGCCTCCTATCGCCTCTTGCGCGAACTGCACTCTCCTCCGAGCCGCTCTGAAGGAGGCGGGGCCCCTCTCGACACAGCAGTGCAGACGAGCAGCCCCCAGCAGCTGCAATGGGGCGGTGGCTGTGCCATGGCCGCTGGGACAGCCCCACCTCACTCTTCCCGCGGCAGCCAAGGGCGCAGCGCGAGCGCCACCCGGTGGCTGCCGAGCTGAGGTGCGCCCCGAGAGGCGGCTTGCTGGCGTGCTGGGGTGCTGCGTCCGGATACAGAGTCCTCTGCACAGCAGGGACGTGGACGTGATGGAGTGTGTACAGAGGAGGGACACAAAAATGATCTAAGGGATGGAATACCTGCACTACGAGGACAGGCTGAGAGCGCTGGGGCTGTTCAGCCTGGAGATGAGAAGGCTCTGGAGAGACCTGATAGCGGCACATCAGTATCTAAGGGCAGCTGTAGGAAAGAAGGGGACAGACTGTTTATCAGGGTCTGTTGTGATAGGACAAGGGGAAATCATTTCAAACTAAAAGAGAGGAGATTTAGACTAGAAACAAAGAAAAAGTGTTTTAGAATAACGTAGTGAAGCATCAGGGCCATGACAGCTGTAGTGCTGCCACAGCAGTAGCTCAAGGGAATGTGCATGGGGCAGGAGGGAAGGGAGTCAAACACAATCTTGCATGATACAGCACAGCACCTTTCAGCTGCACGCCTGGCAGCAGGAGTGAAGCCTCATATGCTCAATTCCTGCAGACTTGAGGCTGGCAATCTTCCAGCAGTGGCCAACGTAACAGATGCATCAGAAGCATCATTTTTCTTTCCATTATTTCTTTGAACATAGGAATAAAAGAAATAAAACTTGTCCCATTGCTACTACTCCCGTCTTGGAGCTGCTCGTCCTTGCACAAAATAAATATTTTTCTCCCTTTGTAATGAATCCTGTTTTACATTAGGTCATCCTAGGAGTGTTTTCTGTCTTCTCTCTCCAAATACCGTATACAAGATAGAGTCTGAAAAGAGGAGAGGACATCATTGCTAAGCCTGAAGGTCTGTATCTGATCAAGAAAAATTATGGAAGTATTTTTTTCCTGTTGTATCCCGAGATTGATTCAACAGAGAGATAGTGACTACAGCTAGTAAAATCTGCTGGTATCTGATCAGTACCAGCCTGTAAGAAGAGTGGAAATGGCACTGTGAAGATAGCTAGAATTACTGTGTCTCTTGCTATACAACCATATGTTCTTGCTTGCTATATAACCATCCCAGAAATTGGAGATGTCTCCTTGTACCTTCACCTTTTCAGTTTAATTCTCTGCTGATAAGCCAAAATCTGTCTTGTCTGGAAAATGCAGCAATGAAATATTGACTTTCTGTCAAAACTCCTTTTGACATCAGCGGGTTAGGATTTATTCTAAAAATTTAGTACATTCAGCTTTTATCTCTTTCTGCTTTTCTAGTTAATGTTAGGAGCATAAAAACTTCTGCCAGTGTAAAAAAAAAAAAAAAAAACTTTGATGCATCAGAAATGCATTTTTTCAGGTCCTGAGAAAATAACCTCTACCTCCTTAGCCTTTATTTCTTCAATATTTAAGCAATAAAGCATTCCCAGGAAGAGCCAGCTTCATCGATCATCTTACCCTGATAGTTTATCACTATCCCTGCCCTGTTAAGAATGTTTCCCTGATGTTAAGGAGCAATTTCCTGGATGAAAGGAACTATGTGAACCACTTCTACAGACTGTGCAAATAATGTTCCTTGCACATTGGGCACACAGGTAAAATACAGACGAGAAGTGATGACTGGTCCTCTGATTTGTTTTGTTTTTCTGTATCCTCTTCTGACACTGCATGAAGAGGATAGAGTCTGACTAGAGGATAGCTTCATTAATGGACTCCCTTCCCCCTGCTTTTAAGGCTAGTTTTCTCCGTGTTGAAAACAGTCTCCTTAAAAAAGGGGAAATCTGTCCAGACAAAGCTGCAGATTTCAGCTATAGACAGTAAGTTTTAACTGCCTCAGATTACAAAAGCCTTCCAGAGCTGGTAGTGAAGTCTGTTAGGTGAGTCTGTTTCATACACCCTATAGACAGACTGAGAGGTGAAAGTCTGGATGGTCCGTCTGGAAAATGAGATCAGGGTACACAGTGCTCTCTTTTTTCATCTACCTCATTAAGCCTTTTAAACCAAGGACTGCTGATAACTAAAAGCATCTGAGAAAATGTGGAATCATTTTTTTCTTTTCTTTGTTTTTCCAGTTTTAAGTGGACTTGTTGAAAGACAAAGGAGAGCAGTCTTCATCCTTCAGAGGGGGCAGAATGTATGACTTCCATGTCAGTGTACCACTGCAGAGTCTCGTGTCTCAGACACACAGCTCCTCCCAGTTTTAGTCTCTCCGTTTCTGCTTTGTGTTACTCTTTACAGTGGACTCCAGGTAAAAGTGGCTTTTATCGCAGAATAAATTTCTATAATTCACAGCTACGAATAACACAGCAACAACCATTTATATTTGTTGGTATTGACAGTTTGCTGAAGCAATTCTGGCACTCTAATAAACCTTGTTGTGGGATTAAATACTCATTTGAATGTTTATTATTTGCAGTTTTAATCCAAGGAAAAATGAACAAACGTGTGAGAGGGTGTACAACGTATTAACTGCCTCAGCTGACTTCTTCAAGAAGAAACTGTAGCTGTCTAAAATATCTTGGATCCAATAGATTCTCAGAATTTAAACCTGTCCCTGTCTATAACCAAAGCAAGGAAAGAATAACGTGATCACAGAATATTTCTAAAGCTCTTTGTTCTTCAAGTCATGTATCTTCCATTTAAATTAGTGAGAATTAAAATGTAATCGCTGAAATTGTCTATAAAAATTGTTTAATCACTATGAAAAAAAAAATTCTTTTTAAACAGCAGATTTTAAATTTACACTGTAGTTTGCCAGTTTTCAATAAAGTGAGACCAGGCAATACATTTGCTTTTGGATCTACAAGTAGTATACACACAGTGCATTTTTCCTATTTATGCCCTGCAAGTGTAACGTTCGCACACCTATTTATGCCTTGCAGACTGGAAGTAGTGAAGCTGTCAAGATGTAACACGGAGGCATGAAAGGATCTCACTGTGATGGTGAAGATCTGCTCAAATCTGCTGTCTGAGAGGTGGATGTCCCAGAACTGTGGCATCCAGCTTCCATCAGGCCTGCTGGGGCAATGGTAAGAAGGGTTGGAGTGTTCTTAGAATCAAAGAGGGACACATGGTGGAAGAATCTGTCTGCATCTACAAGCACTTGAAGAGCCAGATATATGAACTTGTGTTAGCATGTGTGGACAAGTGTTTTCAAATCAAACCATACTAGAGCCTAAGTACTTGCATGACCTTTTAAAGCTTAACATTAAAGCATAACATTTTTTAGACTCATTTGTACCTAGAGCAATCCTTTATGTCCAGTACTTTGTTATTTATGTTAATGGGCACTTACTGTGAGAAGCATTTTTACAAGGAGACCGAACTTATTATGATGATTAATAAATATATTTCAAGAGGATACCTTTAGGCTGTGTGGGGAAAATAGTATCACCAGCACATGTGCATGTGAAATTTAACCGGATGTTGAAGTAATATGCCTAAACACTCATTTGGTTTGTGTTTCATGAAGTCTGGAAGAACTCAATCAAAGAAATGGAGTAGAATGTAAACTTTGTAAGGGACTATTTCTGAATTACAGTGGTACACATATTCTCTCGTTTTATAAAGCTTTACCTAGCTTTAAAAGCTTTCTTTACCTACCTTTAAAAGCTAGGTAAAGAAAGCTATAGTTTTTATTTAGGCTAAATCATCCTAACTCACACAAGCTGCACTTCACTGCCTTATATAATGTTCTACCTGAATTCATGTCAGCAATGGACTTACACCACAATTTGCTTTGCTTGACCTGAACAGTAGCAGATACTTTAGAGTTTTAATATACTGGCTGATACTAAATTTCATTACCCTACCATTCAGGAGAGTGAAAAAATGAAAAAGAGTATATTAAAACCCTCTGAAATAATTTTCAGCTTTTCCCTAATCATTGTGCTCAAAGAATCAAAGAAATGCATTTTCTTTAAAATGATGGGACAATAACTGAGCAGTATCTACTTATCTCCAAGTATCCAAACATACTGAATCCCACTGTACAGTGTCCATTTTTAATACCCTACACTGAACTGTCAGTCTGAACAAGCACAGTTTTCATCCTTCCTTTTTTTCCACCTATGTATTTTGGAAGGGAGGCAACAGTGAGAAAATGTTTCATTTCATTTTGGAGTGGAAGAAAAAAAAACTTTAAAAAATAGCCTTCTAGTGTTCAGAATCCCAAGTACTCTATTTAAAAATAGGTAAAAGTAATGAAAGTTTTCTGATGTCTGAATCACTTGTTCAAGTGAAAGTCTTCTCAAAATTATTCTCTGAAGACACAAAATGTTGTGTTTCTAATCATGTTGTATGTTACACAGTAAAATATTAAAAATAATAGCACACATCTATTTTTTTCATATAAGGCAAAAGTATAGACTCCTCTGTATGGTTTATACAAAAGAACATTTTAATTAGAAATATGTTACTCAGAAGTCTAAAAAGGTAATGGTATATAAGCATTCAGCACCCAGAGGTTGGCATGTGGAAGAATTTAGCTTTTTAAGTAGTCAAAGATATAAAAAAAATCCTTTGTTTGCATGTAGTCAGGCAACTGACTATCCAAACAGAGTTTCCATACCTGTATGAAGCAACCTTATTAAACAAAGACTGTAGGATTTTACAAAAATTTAGAATCTTAAGTGATTTTATTGTTAGTTTGTAGAACTGCTCGGATACCTGAACCTTCTCCTCATTTGATGAATTACAATGACAATCTAGGATACTCCAAACACCTACTGATCAAAAATCCAAAATCCACTTTCAGAGAAGATTACACCATTTTATTTGTATTGACTTTGCTAGAAATTTTTAAGACCCTCAGTCATCAAAATGGCTATAGAGGCAAGAAGTTCCTGTAGGCCGTGGGTTTCCAACCTTATGGCTTGCCTGGGCCACACTTAGTGAAGAGGAATTGCCTTGGGCTGCCTACACAAAGGTCTCTCTGCAAGTAATACCTCCTACCGTTTTTTCAGTTTTAATCAATTCTACCCTTAAATCTTTGTTTTCAGTATACGTTCATGGGTAAATATAATCTATCTGTAATCTGTAGCTAGACTCGGCTTTGTTTTTGTTGCCACTTCTTCAAATGTTATACTGTTCACATTAAAAGGACCTATTAGCATATTTGCATAAATTATACGTTCTTGCCCGCTTCTATTTCCACAGAAACTGAGGCCAATCTTACAGAAAATAATTGGTTCCCATCAGACTTCAGCAAGGGATAACAAATCCATCACTTTCTTATGTAGTAATTGTAGCAGCAGTTAAAATACGTACGTTATTCCAACTCATCTACTCACGACTTGTTTTAGCTTCAAGAGGCCTTGAATTTTTTTTCTCACTACCAAGGCTTTTCCTTCATCTATCACTATATGCTTTCCAGAAACTTCATAGGTGGGAAAGTTCACAGGTTGAAAGTATGTTTAGATTTTTCACTGCTCCAAGACTGTACAGAAAAAGTCAGTCTTCTTCTGGTCCTTTCCCAACTAATCCTCTCAGGTACTAATCCAAAGAGTCCCCTGAGATGTACCAGGAGTGACACACACATTTGATGCTGATGCATCTTGCACCTCTTTCCTCTTCTTTCCTTGGTGATACAGATCCAATCTTTCTCACATGGTGTGTGAGAAGCTGCACCAGTGACCAGTTGGCCATTAAATCTTTGATTGTATTAGGCATTGGGGAGATAATTAATTCACATTTGAGCAGTGAAGAAGACATCCATATAGGAGACCATTTCTAAGCTACATATGAATGTAAGCAGTCTGTGCCTCAGTAATTTCTTCCTTGACAGCTATCTAGAAAATGCCCTCGCGTGACATTAGTATTATTTTTTAGTAGGAAAAAGAGATGGTATGCACAATCTCTGATTGCAGAGAAGAAGAAAAATAAGATTCATTTTCTCTTGTAAGTGGTGAACATAAGATATGAATTTGCATCAACATGTTGTGATATCTGAAACCTTCTATTTTGGCATTGTTAAGCAAATTTTCTTTTTTTCCTTCCACTCTTCCTTCCTTCCTTCCTTTCCTACAATTACAACAACAAATCATTTTTCCAAAGTCTTTATCTCTACCATGTAGATGATCTCCTGACAAAGGGCTGAGTTTACTGAAATGAAGTCAGACTCTTCAGTTAACTTTCATTTTCCACTATTCCTTTTTTTAGGGACACTGTTCTATGTAAGTACACTGCCCTGAGCCTTGTGCATTGAGCTCTGTTAATCCATGTAATTCTTATTCTGCCCATCTGAGTGGTGAACAAAATCATGCATAATCAAATGTTACAATGTACCAAACTGTTAGCACATTGTCAGTGCCATAAGGTGTCTGTGGTCCTGTATGTAGGACATAGGGGTAAGCAGGATTGTGGGGTTACTTTGTTCCTGGTGGATTAGTATATATTCAATCAATGATGAATAAAACCTGACACTTAAAAATCATTACAAATACAGAGAACAAGAAGGTATGGAAGCAATACTTTTAAAAAAAACTACAGTCTAAAGAGAAGGGATAGACAAAGCTCTTCTGTTTTTGTGATTTTTGCTGCAAAATGAAACTATCAGAACAAAACTCCACACTGTTAATCAAAGTTAAAGACAAACATGAAAGGCAAAATTCATCTTAAGGGCAGTATTTGAATGTCATGTAAATTGATGATTGTAGAATCTGTAGGATTTGTTCTCATCTATCACTAATCCAAAGCAGCAGCAAGAATTTAAAAGCCTGCTTTAAGACGGTAGACAGGGTGACTTATTTAAACTTCTTGCTTTCACTTAAATTGCATACCAACATGTAAGCAATGAGTCTTTTCTCTGTTTTCCTCTCTAACCACAGCCTATGTGTAAAACCAGGTAGCAGAAATTTTAGCCCACATCTCTATTAAATTGGGTAATGACTGTTCACCATGCAGTTTTTGGCAAGTAGAGACAGGGCAACTGTTCAAGAAAAACAAGAAATTTCCTGCTCTATATGAACTGCTCATAAACACTTGAGCCCTGGCACTTTTTACTCAAACTCTGCAGGTCTCAGATGCCTAGTATTAAAAGACACTGCTAATTACAAGCAGTGTGGTTAAGACAAATGCTTAGCCATACAGAACATTAACTGACACTGTTGTTGGGGAAAATGAAGGGCTGTGTGTGTGGGGAACTGTTTTCCCAGTGAAAAGGCCCAAGTCACTGCAGTTTTTGCTGTTTTATTCGTATTTTCCCAGAGTAGGTCTAGATTTCGACTGCATTCTCTACCTTAGAAGACCAAGGAGGGAATTGTGATTCCACTGTTCCTTTCTGGCTTCCCTGGTTCAAGGTGGGAGGTAGCCTTCTAATGACCTGTTACCACCAAGTTTCCATAGCCACACTGGCCAGGTCTCTAGTTAAGTGAAGTCAAGGCTCAGTTCACTCCCTTTCTTGTGGCCCTGCTACTTTTTAACTACCTGTGTCTTTTATATGAAAGAATACCTTCTGGCTGTCCCCCAGTAAACTGTGCTGGACATAACAGTAGGAAAAAAAAAATAACCAGGACCTCCCAATCTTGTTTGAGTTAATAAGAGGATTTGTGGTAGCTGCATCCTTTCTTTCTGATTCAGTATCACAGAGCCCAACTTTGGATACAAAACTTATTGTCTTTTTCTGGCTGCTTCTTATATACGATGCATCCATTTTAACTTTTGAAACTACCTGAAGGTTCATTCAGTCAATCTATCAGTTTCTGTGAGAAATTAAGCACTCCAGCAGCAATTCTGGTCAATAGCCAAGGGATGTGTGAAAAGGTTGGCTGAGAAAGAAGTAGAAGGAAGGCATAGCAGTAACAACACTTCATTTCCAAAGAGGAAAGGCTGTTAGATGTGAACCCTATGAATTCTTTTACTGTGAGGTCAAGAGCTAGGGAAATTATTACTGACAGTAAAAAACTTTTAGTCTACACTGTTTGTTCTGTACCTACAGGTGAAGAATTTTAGCTTTATCACAAAATTTAATTAACAGATTAGCTCTAGGAAATCTCCATAATTATGAACATCTCACATAACCTAAAGAAGAAAATAGTTATTTTTGCTTCATTTCTCAGGAAGAATTAAAAAGGTTGATGACCCAGACAGACTGCTTTTTTTCCCTTGTGCTGATTCTCTACTGTGAGGCAAGAAGAAACAACGTGTTGGGAAGAAAGAGGCAAATCCCTGTATTTACCAAGTATCCTGTTACTTTGCACAGCACAGAAGGTGCTGAGATTCAGCAAACTTCTAATAGGAGTCAAGGCTGATTATATATAATGGGAGTGGGACAAAGATGAAGAAAGGACAACCCAGGCAGTTGAAGTTTAGGTATTTCAGTCCTCTTCTGGAAATATGCACTCTATAACAGGACTATATTTTAAGCTCTGGATTTGAGGATAAACTGGGCAGTCAGCAAAGAGGGGAACTGCATTTTGCCCAGTGAACTTGCAGAGATGAACTATGAGAAACTAAGTATTTTCTAAAAATGCTACAAATGCATTGATTTCCAACAGGACTGGATCTACATAACATTATAGCCTCATTCAATTAATGCTGGTGTGAGAATGTCACATCTCCTCTCCTGCACAGAGCACAGAATCCTCCCAAGTATTTTTAAAGCTGAAACTCCTGATCTCGGTGCAGATCTCAATTTGTACAAGAGAGGGCAGCCGAGTCCCACTAATACTGCCTCAGAACTTCGAACATCTGGAAAATCTGTTATCTTATTTGTTACACTTGACTGTAAAAATTACTGCATAAATTGAAAATTAATCTTTGTTCTCTGTTTTATGGGGAACGGGAGAGTACTCTGAGACTTTGGATGTTTGAAGGAAAGTTTCAAAATAAAAATCTTTGTTTTATTCATGGGAAATTTTTGCTGCTGTGATACAAATATGTGGGCTCCTTCAGTGATAAATGACTTTACAACTTGTAGTGTGAAAGCCGAGCTGAATTAGAGCCCCATGTCTGGACTGATCTCATCAATTCTAGTTCCTCAGCAGGAATTTGGCATGTGATCACACACTTCTATATGCATCCACATATCTAGACACTATGGCCACTTGTGTCTAAATTCTTGCTGCTTGGGTTTATTTCATGCATCTCTTTTGGGTCTTAAATGCTAGGAGATGCAGGCTTAGGCTGAAGGTCTGCATTGTCTAGTAGTCTGTCTCTGAGAGTGGTTAATAGCAAATGCTTAGGAAAGGAGTACAACAAACAGGGTGAACACAGAGGAATTGTTGTCTGACCAGCCTTCCCACTTCCCATCAGTTTCTAGTCTAAACCAGCAACTTCTTGAGCCAGAGTTTGGACCTTGACAGCTGCTCTTTCTTTCCCCTGAGGACACTCCAAGTGCTCAGTATACCTGAGAACAGAACACATTTTAAACATTTTTGTTGTTAGATGTTGAGGATTGTCTTGCTGTTTTCTCCAATCCCGAAGTTTTCTTTCTTTCAACATTCCACATTTCTTTTTTTTCTTTTTCTGGCCTTTTTTGTTATATTCTTTACAAGTTGTTTTTTTGTTGTTGTTGTTGTTGTTTTGTTAAGTCAGCTGAGTCTTAGAATCATGCTCTTCTGCTTTCTATCATAAGCCAAGGCACTGAGACAGAGGCCTAATCCAAGTTTCAGTTCCACCAGAGTAAAGATATCTAGCTATACAAGATATGTCTAGCTATCTTTTTGTCTGCTGGCTCCTTTTTCTCTGCATTGCTATGTCCCTCAATTCTGTCTGTTTTAGTTTTAATTCAATAGATTTTGTAATATTTATTTCTCCATTTCATGCTATGTATTTCAGGACTGTCCCATCCGTGTTGATGTCCTCTCCAGAAAGAGCTGGAAATGAACTGTCCAATGAAAACCAGACCTCAGTGATCTGGTTTGCTAAGACATGGGACACTGAGTTTTCAGAGACTGACTGAATTGTCAAAAAATGTCACATCTCATTATTATCTTTACAGAGCTGGGGAAAGGGCTCTTTCATTGCAGACTGAGTACACAGAAATTAGTTATTTAAAAAAAAAAAAAAAAAAAAGGAAGAA
Organism: Lagopus leucura; assembly: GCF_019238085.1. NCBI lineage: Eukaryota > Metazoa > Chordata > Aves > Galliformes > Phasianidae > Lagopus > Lagopus leucura. The sequence continues at coordinate 59,803,537 of NW_024962263.1, read as the reverse complement.
ATGTCCCCACAACTTTCCTTGCTCTTTTCTTTACTGCATGACCAACTTGCCCCAGTCTTGCTACTTGGACCTGGGAATTTTCGTGTATCAGGGCCACCTTTAACATTCTCCTTACGTGAGTCCTGTCTTCCTTTTCTAGAGTACTGTATGCCATACAAGTGAAAGGGAAATTCACGAGTGTGGAAAAGTTGCATCCAACTTTTCCTTCTCTTGGCCTATGACTGTTTTCTGTTCAGCTTCTGCCCCTAAAGCTTAAAGCTCCAGCTATCCAAACACTGTGTAAGTGCCTATGTTCTTCACTGCAAAGCTGCCTGCTAGAGACAGGGTTTTGGCAGCTCTTGCTATCACATCAGCAGCACTAATTTCTTTGTCAATTAGTGTAATAAAGAAACATATGCCTTCTGGATTTTTCCATCTTAAAGCAACTGTCATATGTGATAAGGCATTGGCAAAATGGGTATTTCTGTGTACACTAATTACAGCATTAGTGTGATTTATGGATGATTTATGGACCAGCTAAACCACAGAGTTTTGGTGTGAATGCCCTGGTTAGTTGTGGAGGTGATGTGTTCATGGAAAGCAATGATTTGACTCTAGGACTAAGTTTCAAACCCACAAAGTTCAAATGGGTTCAGAACTTACTCAAACACATTCTCACATTCCTCTATTTTACAGACAAGGGTAATGATCCTAAAAGCAACTGCCCCACAGCGTCAGTGGAGTGAAAAATTGAAGGGTTGTTTTCCAAGTAATCTGACTCTGTACAGCTGGATCAATAGTCAATATTGCCAGGGTTTGGCTGCCTTGCTTCGACCTAATTTTTACCATTGCAGGTCACTATAAAGCCCAATGTGAAAGAACCTCTGGGACCTGGAAGGGAAAAGATGACAAGAAGCTATTGGTTCTCAAAGCTCTCAGCTTTTTAATAGACAATATGTATTGAAAATTCAAGCATTTAGGAAGGTTGAAAAATTGGGTGGAGCTGATTCCTGGTATATGCAAAGATACTTGTATGGCATAACTACTTCAGTGGGCAGACTTATCCTGCCACCATTCAGACTAGTGTCATTACCTGTACAAGTGAGTGCTGCCCAGTCTTTAAAGCTACGTTTCAGTGATGCTGTCATCTGATTCTTCTATTTATACTCTGTATTTTCCCATTAAAAAAAATTGCTAGGGTTGATTTTTCTTTACCTGTATCAACAATGTCCCTTGCATAAGTGTCTAGTAAGTTGGAATTAAACTAATGAAGCCTTTGAACTACATGAAAAAAATACCTCAAAACTTGTGCCAACAGGTTTTGAAAATGATTATGTGGGTCCCCTCACCATCCAGCCCCATGCCTTGCAAGCTTCTTTGATACAATCATTGTTTTTTTCTCCTCTTTTTACCCTTCCAGAAATTCTGCTTCTGAGTAAGACTGATGTAATCAGGGAGTATCCTTTGCAGCTACCTCTGGCAGAGAGATGATGAAGGCGCAGTGGGTTATGGTCCCTTCTGCATCAAGCAACAGCTCTACAATTGTCAGAAAAGAAAATATATCAAACAATCAGGACTTTATAAAGGTCAGTTCTGGAGCTTATACAAATCAATGCTACATACAGCCACTTGTGGCAAAGAAAAGTGGCTCTACAGCAGCTCGTCCCTGCTCTGGGGCTGCGTGTTAAAAGGGGGACAGTTGCCTAGCAGGGACATGGAGTTGCCAGTAAAAAGCTTTTATTGTGGCAGGAGGGGCTCATGGCCTGCAATATGTCGTTGGTTTGTGATCACAGATGCAACATGGGTGGTACAGACATGCTCTGACTACTCTCAAGAATTGGTCCAAGTAGCTCTTTAGAAATTCCACCTGGTGAGACTTAAACCGTACCTTTTCAGGACATTGTCACTGACTTCCTTGAACATCTGTAAATAGCTGGTTTGTATATGTTCATGCACCGTGGAGGATAGAGTTTAGATTTTTTTTTTACTAAGGTTATCCTTTTGACACAAGGCCAGATTGTAAGGGAGTCAGGTCTTTGCTGGGGAGAGCTGTTTGATTGACTTAGTGGGTGGCATTCTCATAGTCGAATAACAATTTCTTTGTTTTGCTCATTTTATTGTACCTTTATTCTTAAGGAAAAGACCTACTTGATTTATATATGAGCAGACTGATCTCTAGTTTGTGAAAGCCGTGTTTTCACCTTGAACACTACTGCTTCTTTCCCCAACCTTTACCAACACCGCTCAAAAAATCAATCCACTCTTCCACCACAGCAATATAAGGGCAGGTCAACAATGGCTTCATTCATTTCAGAAAATCCTTACCTGGTAGCGAAAATGAAAAGGATCAGTAAGAAAATCATTCCTGTTCACCTATTTTCTGTCACAGATTCTTTTGGCAGCTGTTGCATAATAAGTCATCTCTTTTGAAAGAAGCAGCTATAATTTTGACTTTTTATATATCTGAATGTTTTTTCTTTATTGCTGTTACTACTTCATGTTCAAATTTAAACTTTACTGCCCTGAAACCACAACTCTAGGACAAAAGAACAATATTTCTTAACAGTAAGAAAATTTACCGTGTCTAGATCTACAGAAATATACCAAATCATTAGCAGATATTTAGAAAGAATGTGTATTTATCATGAAATGTGATCAGTGAAAGCTAGTAAATAGAAGTGGGAGTTCTGTTTTCTCACAATCAAATAATAATTTACTGTATTTTAACTGTTTCTGTAAGATACACAAAAATTAACAGAAAATCAGAAATAAACACAAAATTTAACAGTGCTGTTGTGAAAAGCTAGTGTCATACATAATGGCTGATTTGGTAAAATTAACTTCAGCTTTTAAGAAAATGTGGGGATATTCTGAATGAGAAAAAAAGGAGAAAGGAATGATTGGATAATTGTCTGAGAAATTCTTTTTCAGTCAGGAACATTTTTCATATAATGTTTTTGAATAACTCCACTTAGATTCTCACACAATTTACAAGTTCCACAAGCCTTGTAGTTCTTCTTTTTTTTTTTTTCTTTGTCCCAATTCTAGAAGAAAGAGGAAAGAACAAGAGATAGTGTAGCTGCACATGGATTGAGAAACCTAGTAGGTTAAAGGTAGGAAATTCTCGAACGCTGAATTGTCTTTGGTAACTTTCCCCTTTTGGGCATTTTACCTAAAAAACATTTGCCTTTTTCCTGATTATTTTGTATATTCTGTTTTTCCTTTCATCTTTCTTTTTGCAATTACTAACTGGTGTTCTGATAAACCCTTACATGTTAATTACTACTGAGTATCACGAGATATAGAAGTACCTTTTACAGATGCTCCTTATTTAAGTCTGCATACAGACTCACCTTTTTGAATTTGAGTTTGCTGTTTATATACACAACAGTTTTATTAATATACTTATTTTGGCTTTCTTTCTGTAAATACAATGCCCTTGTAAGGACATGGGATATTAAAATTATTCATTTATGGAACCATCTAGCAGAAGTTTTCATGTTCTTTCCATGTAGTGTTTGATCCTTCATTTTTTTCAGTGAATTTGGGCTCCATGAGATGAAACAAATTTCTTTTCATTCAGTTGAAGTAAAAAAGTCTATTTCTTCTTTATTTTTCTTTGCTGCCAACCTAGTCATGGAAAAAAGGGTCAGCTGCTAGGAACTTGATATTTTATAGCTCTCCCTCGACTTTACTGTGCTTAACTTTTGAGAAATTACTTCATTTTTTTTTCTTTTAAACCTGCATCTATAAAATCTTAGTTTCAAGTTGATGCTTAATTTGTGCATTCACAACAGAGTTTTATTTGATATATCTATACTGCTTAGGCTTTTTTTGCACATCAGAAAGATATGAACTCTGTACTAAACCCAACTCATAAGGCTTCATTTGCACAAACACGCTGAAGTCAGTGCTTAACACAAAGCTATTATGTTCCAAGTGTGTGCTTATGCACTTTGGTGAGTGGGTGGAAGGATAAAGCATATGCTTCAAATGAGCACATATCTCAATATTTTTCAAAATGAGGCACTAAAATCAGCTTTTTGTGCCTATCAAAAACTGCATCTGAAGAAGACCTCAAAACATTGATAGTAATGATGAAAACAGCAAAATGATCATTTGTGAATTTTGGGAAAGCAGATAACATTTGATTTGCAACCTACAAAAAAAAAGTGTGTTCTTACTGTGGGTTCACAGTATGACATTGCGTGCTTGACTCAATTTGGTTAGGGAAACACTGGTTATAAAGTTGCAGTGACTTTTCCATTATTCCTCTATACTCACGAAAAATTCTATTCATTCTGAATATTTTTTATTGGATTGTAGCAGGAGAAGCAGAAGTTGGCTGTTCTGGGTGGTCACATCTGAATAGACTAAGCGGGTTTGTTAGAGATGCTAAATCTTGTGATGCCCTTTCAGAGAACTGTAGTTTTTAAAAAGACAATGTTCTGGAGGAGATGTTAGGCTAAAGATTCAACCACTTGACTTTTTCTCCTCTAGGAACAAGCTGCCTTTCAGATGACCAAGTCTTGATCTACCCTAGCCCTGCAGAGAAAATACTTTGGTGTTTTCCCTGTAATGTTGATGATAAATTTTTACAAAGGTTGTACTTTGTTTTCAAAGACTTGGCTTGAGCTCCAGCTGCACAACAAGAAATAGTGCACAGTGAATTGTGCCTTTGCACCACAATTGGGTTTCCTTTTTAAGACACTGGCATGTTGTTCCCAGCAGCTCTCATGAATCCTGCATGCACCTTGTTCTCCTCAGTCGCACAGTACAGACTTGCAGAATCCCTCCACCTTTTTTCAATCTCCTTACATCCGTCCATGTGGGATTTGGCAGCAAGAGGCTTCACCTAAGGAAAAGGATCCTCTCTCCCTTGTAGGTTTTCTTTGGAAGGATCTACAGAGAGTTTCTACTTGTTATATAAATCTCTGATCTTCAGATTACTGAAGGAAAGCTTTCACACATAAATGTCTCTGTGCTTTTACACTTAGCCATTCAGTTCTGAGTCATTTAGGTGCTCTTTTTTTTTATTTTTCCCTCTGAATCTTCTCACTGAGAATGCCAGCTTCAGACCAGCAATCAGTACTGAAAATTGTATGACTATATGAACTCAGGTAAACTGGGCTCATCAGTACACTGCAGCATGTGATTTATTTAAGTGGATGTGGAAGCAAGCAATTCCTCTAAGTAAGTCCTTTCTACACTGGTCCAGGTTGCCTGACTACACCCAACCCCCCCATTTCATTTCTAGCTTTGTAAATGCATGTAAACATTTGCACATCCTGGCAAGGATGTACTAATTAAACAGCAAAACACATAGCAGAAACTTTTACCTTTGACCACTTACATCTAGTGACATTTGACATAAATTATTTCCTGTCATGTTGTTCCATGATGCATCAAAGTAATCTCATGCTTTTACTAGACAACTATGATTACAGGAGAGCTATGATGCATACAATAAGTCCACATTTAACCTGTCTTGTAAATCACTACAGTAGTAACACTTTTTAGGTGAATGGTAGTGTGGTGACAGCAGTTGCAAGCAAGAGGCAACATCTCCTGTTGACTTTGCATGTGTATGGGAACTACTGAGTCATGGCCTGAACCTCTGATTAATCACCTGAGGTGAGCCATGAGTCAGCCAGAGGAGCACAGGTGAAGGCAATTCACCTGTGCTGCTGGAAGGGGTGGAGCCTGGCTCTACCCCTCCTAGACCTATTTAAGAGCTGGCTATCAGAGGGGAAGGATCTCTTCTGGAGATCCCCTCTTTGGTGTCTTCTGGTGAGCTCAGCCGAAGGGTAAGCTCTTCCACTTTTTCTCTTTTTGTTATTGTTGTCTGCTTTGCCTTACTCTCTTGATTATATTGTGATTATAACGTCTTGATATCTATTGATTATACACAATTATATTGTGATTATAACATCTTGGTTATACACCATGGATCTTCAAAGTCCTGGAATATTACTCCTGTAAGAAAGGAATCATAGAGATCATATATTTTCTGCCTGATAGGCTACTTAGAGAGTTTGATGAACATTTTTAAGGTTCTTTATGATATAAAGAGTGAAGATACTACAGAAGTAAAACCTTCCACATGCACAATACAAGGCAGTATTTCAATGTTGTTGGTCACTGCTGTTCAAAATAAAACTGTAGAACAACTCATAATCATTCATTTCAAAATTGACAGGAAACTGGAGGGGAAGAAAAAACAAAACCTTCAGGCATTTAGTTTGATACTTGAAAAGTAAGTCACCTAATCCAGGCAGATCTGATCCACACTCAATTACTTATGGCTGAACTGAAGCCTATGAAAAACTCAGAATTTTGTTGGCGCTTCCACATTCACGCAGTATGAGGTTTGGAAGACACCATGAAAGATTCACACGCTGTTGTATGAAGGCACTCCTGAATTCCTCTGTTCAAGGTTCAGGCTGGTCATATACAAGCAACTTCTGACTGGGGAACTATATAGCTGTTTTGGCAGTAGGAGCTTTCTGGGCCCATGCCAACATGACATACAGAGATGCTGGGTTTAGTGGCTGAGGAACAGCACTGTGAGTAGTAACCCACTCCTACATCCCTTAGTACTGAGAAGTACTCAATAACATAATAAATAGGTACCTGTCTTTGGCTGCAGATGTCTGTGCAGTCTTTCCCTGATGGGGACCTGCTCTCTGAATCTAATTCAAGTGCTTGTGAGGCTGCCCCATATGCTTTTTTATTTGAAACCAGTGGGATTGGTACTCTTGGTGGGACAGAAACTAAGTAGGTGCCTACCTTCTGACTGACTGTAAAATGTTGGCTTTGAGCTTTAAACCCCACATTAACCAGAGCTCTCTTTATAGGTAAAGCTGCCTTATTGAGGCACTTTGCCACAGCTGCACTAGAGGAGGGAATGAGGGTGGGAAGGTGCTCTGTGAAAATGAGATCTGATGTGAGTTCAGCCACCAGTCTACAGGGCACAGAACCAACCAAGATTTTTCTGAAGTCTTGGCCTGGCAAAAATGATCTGAAATTTTTTAAGAAACAGCAGAAAGCATGTCCTGGATTCTGAGCAGTTCTGAAGTGTTCTTTCCAAAGCACAGCTATCTTAGAACCTCTCAGCAAGGATGTTGTACAGTTTGTTTATGTTTTAGTAGGAACATAACATTATGCTTTTCTCTAAATTATTTGGAAATGATTGAATCATTTTAATGAAACTTTCCAAAATAAGTCAGCCTGAGACAGATACCTTGTCTGGGAAAATTCAGTCCAAACAGTTAAAAGTTGGCAAAGTCTTATAAACAAGTGTCTTATAATGGTTGGCATTGGGCGGCTCAGATGTAGTTGTCACTACCAGCTCTGCCTAGACTCCCTAAACTGTCAGAAGGTGTTTGTGCTTCAGAAAGTTGTTTCTACAGTCTATTTGAGTTGGCAGATGTTTGTTTTTAGCTGCCAGTATTACATTTTGCTCTACAAAAGTGAGGTGCTGAAATTCCAGCTTAGTATATGCCCGGCTTATAGCAATTTCAATTTACATCACAACTGTGACAAAGCAAGAGGGTTCACATTTTTTAAGGGATATTTTCTCTTTAAGGATAGAGACTTCTGCATGGCCCAAACTGAGGTCTGCAACTCCCACTGACCATAGAGGGGAGTTGAACTGGGGCTGCCTTTGCTCTGTTGCATGCTGATACAGCAGGTGTGCAGGATTTAAGCACTCAACCAGCTGAGATGTTTGGCCTCAAGTATTCAGATGTTGTGTGGGTGGGCTGACTGCCCACATCATATTGCAAGGAATAGGGTTATCATTTTGTGCTATTGGAATATCACTCACGTCCTCCTTGCACCAGTCACACAACTACATTGCTTGTATGGCTTGCCTTCTCTTCCTGAAGGGAAGGTCTCTTCTCACTGGTGACAGGTGACAAGATGGAAATGGCCTTAAGTTGCACCAAGGTAAGATTAGGTTGGACATTAGGAAACATCTATTTACAGAAAGGGTGGTTAAACATTGGAGGTGGTTGAATCCCCATCCCTGGATGTGTTTAAGAGCTGTTTGGATGTGGTGCTTGGAGATATGATTTAGCAGAGGGTTGTTAGAGTTAGGGTACTATGGTTAGGCTGTGGTTGGACTTGATGATCCATGAGGTCCCTTCCAACCTGAGTAATTCTATGATTCTATGAAGCCTCCCCAAATCTACAAGGGTGGTAAAAGAGCTTTCCCACTACACAACTTATATGCAGTTCAGAGGGACATTTCATGAGGATACTGTGTAGGTCTTAATGAGCACAGAGGAACTTTTGTGCCTCTCCTAGGAATCAAGGGTGAATTAATGCACTGATAAACAGTTAAAACACAGACTTAATGGTAAACCTGTCATATGTTGGCTAAGAGGTGGATAGAAAGCACCTTTCTTTTCAAAATCCTCAAAGACAGACAACCTAAATTTCAATTATGTAATTACATCAATAAACACATATTTTAGATGTATTTATATAATATGCAAGTAATTGGAATGTCTTTCTTCATAACATACGACTCCGAGGAAGAAATAAGGAAAATTTTGAAGTATTTAGATATGTAAAAAATATATGTACAAATATATATATGATATATATGAAACACAGAATTCTGAAAAACAGAAACATTCAATTTCCATGTTGATTTTTTATTTTGTGTTATAAATTGAAGCTGAAGATAAAGTTTAGAAATCAATGAAAAGGTTACCCAAAATGTCTTATTTCAAAGAAAACTCAGATTTTACTTTCCTATAGAATTCTAAAATCCTAAAAAATTAGAAGAAAACAAGCAAAATGAGTATCCTTTAATTGCATTTTTCAGTTTTGCTAGGTATATATTACAACAAAATACTTGGTTCTGGTTTTCTCCTCTTGCATCTATTTGTAACCATACTGAATTAATCCTACCGTAAATAGAAGACAAGACAGCACAGTGTGAGCACTGTTTGTCATACCTCTCTGAACATCTGTGGAAGATACACATCTCAATGCCACCGATACAGAAATGAGATACAGTCTGTAACACACGTGGATCTACCACAGTACACACAGAGCAGCACATGTTCTCTTTCACAGCAGGTATACCTGTGGTTGTATGGGTGAAATGTATTAGCTGAAAATATCAAGCAGTTGCTATATCTACTTGGCTTATTAATCAGCTGGGATCATTACTGATCTCATGAACACTCCTTGTACATGCTTCCTGTAAAACCTGGTCAGCTAATATATTGCATGCCATGTTTCCTTATTAATAATGCTGTTGGAGGTGATACCAGTGTAGATTAATTTGGACATTTCCTTTAACACAGTATTACTGCACAGGTTTTAGGAACAAATTTACTTTTTTTTTTTTTCCCCTACAAATTGTATTACTGTATTCTTGTTTAACCTACTTATAAGGCTGTGGTAGATAACATTGTCTTGATTGAAAATTGCTAAAAATTTCTAATAAAATACGTAGTTTTCTTCTGTTTGCCAAGTCTGTACTTGCTTGGCTTTAAATTCTAGATGCCCATATCAAGCCTTTTCTGGGAAAGTCTGAGCAAAGACAGCTTAGCACAGGCAGAATAAATTGTACTCTATTAGTTGCACTGTCACAGCTATAGCAGTTTAAGGCAGTGTATGAGCAAGGAGGGCCTTTAGATAAAGACACTGTCCGTCATATCTACATTGCTGTGAATGTTTCAACAGAGCTATTTGAAATTTGGACATCATTATGTCTATATTACGCATTGTGTCTACCCTGATCATGTATTTTTATACCATCTATAGAATGACAGTTTGTTCATTCCAAGGAAGAAATAGGAAGACTTTTCCTTCTCTGGATCTACCATGGCACTCGCCATGTCCAAATCTTCTCAGTATCAGTGAAATCTCAATATAGTGTTGATACTGACAGCAAATTTGAAGCTGAGTCCCGTTTGTTAAAGATCCCAGCGTGCTGCTCGGATGAGTGATAGTGTTAGCTTGGAGATCAATCAGTACTACCTTTAACACTTCTTTCATCTCTTTCCCTCACTAATGTTTCCCTTGGCAGTGTTACATAGAAAAGAACGTGTCAAAAAACAGCCAAGTGAACTGCAAACACCCTGGGCATGGTCTAACAGAACCTTCCAGGCTCTGACCTTGCTCCTCTTCTTTTACCGTCTGCTCATTCATCCTCTCTCAGTACAACTCAGTGTGGGACTTGTTCCCATTGCTGGGGACCTGAGGATACCCAGGACCTTCCTCTCATGCTACTGGGAAGCCTGGTGCTGCCCCACACATGGGCTGCATGCACCAGGCGTATTCCTGCCCAGCTGCTGGCACTGCAAGGCAGGCACTCAGAAATGGGCCCAGCACTCAGAAATGCTGTTGAACATGGTATAGAGACCTCTGGCCACTTCTATTTTGAAAACCAGTGGAAACGGCAGTATCTGAGGAGGGTACAATGGGTGTTTCTGAAGTATTTCAATTTAATTATACAGTGAGGGATGGTGAGGCTCGTAAATCTCCTGTGTTTGCACCTTTGCTCATATGCTTGCTTAGAAATGCTGCAGCTGCAGAAAGCTTTGAGGAAAATCTTTTCACCTTATAAAAACTGGAAATATCAAACCGTGGCAGGGTATCTAAGAGGTAGGGTTCTGGTATAAGGGTTAGTTTAAGTGACCTGTTTAAAAGTGAAAGTAATAAACAGCCTGGAGCCTCATTTTTGTATATCCTGTCAGGTCTTCAGGTGTACTGAAATGAGAGCTGAGTGCATAATTCAAAGGCTTCAGGGGGCTGTGGTGAGATTTTATGGGCTTTTATCAAACATACAAATGAAAAAACTAGTTGACAGGGAAACAGCAACATTTAAATAAATTTTCTGAGGGTTCCTGCTGCAGGAAACACAGGCCATTCTATGAACCACTGATATATACATGTCATACTCATCAGGGGTATATTCTGAGCTCACAGAATCACAGTCTCTGGCTTAAACCGTGACATAAAAAGAGTCATTTGCAAAAAAAGTTTCTCTGTAAATCTTCCACCAAGCAACCTCAACCTATCTGTGGAACTGCTGAGAGTTCAGAATGCATGAAAAGAGAGCTAATGTCTCTAAATTACAGACACATAAGCATATGGATTCAAGTACTTATATTAATAAAAAACAGAGCAATCCTGGTTATAAATGTTTTGGGTTCTTTTTGCATCTCCTTGTATGTATTCTCATGTAATGGGATTTTATGTACCTATTTATTACTGGATTTTTTTGTGTGTGAAAATAGAGTTGATCACTCATCTTTTTGCTAAAGATATTTAAAAACAACACTTCAACACCTTCTTATGTATGACTTGATGCTGTACTATTAGAAAATGTCTTCCTCCTCCCCTGATTAGCTGTAGATTTTCCGCCTCCCTGCAGCCACTTCAGAAGTATGAAAAAGCTTCCTAGGAGCTCAGGCTATTTTTCAACAACCTACTGCATGCTTATTTCAGTACAAGTAGAAACAAAGTAAATCATTAAAAAGACATGACAGAAGAGACGCTAAATGTGTTGGATTTCTGTGATAGTTTTGAGGCATATCATAATCATACGATTATGATTTTGACACTACAGCTCAGACACTACTACATTTACCTTCAAAATATACCTTAAGTGTTTCAGGAAAGAATCTGAAGATATGATGTTTCCCTGTAAATAGTGGTTTAATTATACTTGCAGGATATTCAGGGAAGGCTTAAGAACATTTTAAAAATAAATATGACTACACTTTCTGCCTTTTAGAAATATACTGTGCTTCTTATATTCTTTATTTTTAATTTATTTTTTATTTTTAATACAAGTTTATTTTTAGTATAAGTTTCTAACAAACATTTTGCTTTTTCAACTCAGTACAGAGGTATAAAAAAACCTGTGCTTCTACTTGTTTTAGCATCTTCTGTGGATGTTGACTTTACATGAAAGACTTCTGTTTCTCTCAGAGTTGCATGAGTTCCAGTGCATTTAGATTTCTTCCTGAATTACACTAAATGAATTTCTCTGTGTGTTGTCTTAAAATGCGTGTATGTCTTCATGTATGTATTTTGCCAAGAGTAAGAATTTGGGTACAAAATACATACATGTTAGTAAAATGAGGAAGATGTATCTTCCTCTAAGAAGAGGTTTGAGGAAATTCACAGTTGCTGATTTACAAGAATTCTGTTTGAAATGAATGGCAGAAACCTGAGTGGAAATTCAAGCTATGAGATGTTCATTCAGCTGTATTCAAAATAAAGGTGTGATTGAGTTTACAGTTCTTTTGTTGAGTTTTTACTAGCAAGGATGACATGCCAGGTAGTATCGCAGATTTACCTTGTTAAAATTTTCTAGCAGACCAAACTTTAACAGACTTATCAGCTATGACTATGCTAAAGGCATATATTTCCTATGAACTGTATGTCTTCTTCGGATTAACTGGATCAGCCATGGGGAGAGCAGAATCTTATATCTAGGATTTTCATTCTCCTCTTTCTGGTCTTTCTAGTTCATGGGGAGAAAATGGATGGCACTAACTTCATCAGCAGTTCTCACTCTCTTGGCTTCGTTTTTATTTTATCTGGCATTAAGCAATGAAGCCTGTGTGAGTTATTGCTGTCTCATGTCTCAGTACACAATTAATTTTTTTTTTCCCATCCCAAACTGCCAGGGCCCAGCTTTCATCCAATCTTTACAAAAAGACTACTGTGTGAGGGGGTATTTTCATCATTTTTTCTGATCATGAAGGCATTACAGTAGCATTTTTTTATTTTAATTTCTCTCTTTCTGAGGGAAAGAAAAAAAATCTTCCATTAGTAAGTTCTGAAGTCCCATTGTTCTGTTTTGTTTTAGAAGATCAATGTGTCAAATAGTTATTTTCTAGCTGTTAGCTACGTGTTACCATCCAGAGAGACCTAGACACATACAAAGAGATTTAGACAGGCTCAAGCAGTGGGCCTAGGAGAAGCTCATGAGATTGAACAAGTCCAAGTCCAAGATCTTGCACCTGGGTCGTGGCAACCTCCACGTCAGTACAAGCTGAGGGACAAAAGGGTTGAGAACAGTCCTGACAAAAGAGACTTTGGAGTACTGGTAAATTGCAACCTGAACATGAGCCAGCAATGTGCCCTCACAGTCCAGAAATCCAACTGTATCCTGACCTGCACAAAAAAAAAAAAAAAACCATGATCAGCAGGGAGAGGGAAGTGATCCTGCCCTTCTTCTTAATGGTGCTAAGACCATACCTTCAGTAGTGTGTCCAAATGTAGAGACCTCAGTACAGGAGGGGCATGGACCTGTTGGAATGCATCCAGAGGAAAGCCACAAAAATAATCCAAGGTATGAAATACCTTCCCTGTAAGGACAGGCTAAGAGAGCCGTGGATGTTCAGCCTGGAGAAGAGAAGGTTCTGGAGAGTCCTGATAATGGCCTTTCAGTATCTAAAAGGGGCTAGAAGAAGGAATAGGACAGACTCTTTAGCAGGGTCTGTTGTGATAGGACAAGGGGTAATGGTTTCAAACTAAAAGAAGGGAGACTTAGGTTGTATATACGAAGACATTTTTTTTACAATAAAGGTAGTGAAGCACTGGAATAGATTGCCCAGAGATGAGATGGATACCCTGTCCTTGGAGACATTCAAGGGCAGGCTGGATGGGGCTCTAAGCAATCTGATCGAGCTGTCAGTGTCATTGCAGTGGAGTTGGACCAGATGACCTTCAAGGGTCACTTGCAGCTCAGATGATTCTGTGATTCTATGATTCTATGATTTTATGATTCTGTGATTCTATGATTAAATGCTCATTTCTCACCCTGTGATTTTGAGTGTATTTGATTTCCCTATATGGTATCAATGCTCTTGACATGAGAAATTATACTTATTAAAATAGCACCTCATTTAGAGCGGGACTTTCAAAATTGAGGCTTCATAGATTAAAATCTCTTGGAAAATATGAAAAAATATATATCTTAGACAGACTTTACCATAAGTCCTTAATGACACAGATTATCCAGTTGGCCTGGGACCAGTTCTTGTATTCTGTATTCCTTTTATTTCTATGTGTTTACAATTGCTATGGAAACCAAAAGTGTGGTATTCATTACTTAGACTCATTTTCTATCTGATCTATCTTAAAATGATAAAAGCAATGGCAATTTATTGCCATTTTATAATTTATTGCCATCATTATAAAATGAAAAAATCATGGCAATTTATTGGGAAAAAGGGATGGTAAGTGAAAAGCCTGGAATGTGTGCAATAGCAATAAATTGTAACAAAAACTTCTAACTTACCAGAATTCTGGTCAGTTAAGGAAGCCATACGGTATACTGAAAATTAATATCAGTCTTCTCTATTCTCATATTCATATTCTCTATTCTCATACATACAACACCAAAGAGTCTCAGTTCACTCCCCATTCCATAGAATCATAGAATCTTAGAATCATAGTGTCATAAAATCATCAGGGCTGGAAAAGACCTCCAAGATCATCCAGTCCAACCATCCACCTACCATCAAAATTTCCAAGTAAACTATGTCCCTTAGTCAAACATCTAAACCTTTCATGAACACTTGCAGGAATGGTGACTCCGGCACCTCCCTGGGCATCCCCTTCCAACACCTCTTTTGGAGAAGAAATTTTTTCTAACATCCAACCTCAGTCACTCCTGGCACAACTTAAGACCATTCCCTCTAGTTCTATTGCTAGCTATGTGGAGAAGATGCTGACTTCCACCCTGCCACAATCTCCCTCAGGTAGTTGTAGAGAGTGATAAGGTCTCCCCTGAGCCTCCTCTTCTCCAGAAAAAACAATCCCCATTCCCTCAGCTTCTCCTCATAAGACTTTTGCTCCAGACCCTGCACAGCTTCATTGCCCTTTTCTGGACACTCTCCAGAGCCTTGATGTCTTTCCTATAGTGAGGGGCCCAAAATTGAGCACCGTATTCAAGGTGCAGCTTCACCAGTGCTCAGCACAGAGGGGTGGTTATTTCCCTGCTCCTGCTGGCAACAGTATTCCTGATATAAGCCAGGATGCCATTGGCCTTCTTGGCTACCTGGACGCACTGCTGGCTAATGTTTAGCTGAGTGTAGACCAACTCTCCTAGGTCTATCTCTTTCATCAAATCTTCAGCCACTCTGCCCCAAGCTTAGAGCGTTGTTGTGGCCGAAGTAGGGGACCCAGCATTTGGTCTTGTTGAACTTCATCCCACCAGCCTCACCCCAGCAATCCAGCCTGTCCAGATCCCTCTGTAGGGCCTTCCTACTCCCAGGCATATCAACGCATCCTGCCCGCTTGGTGTGATCTGCAAACTTACTGAGGGTGCACTTGATCCCTTAGTTTCCACCTAAATTCCTCTAGACTACTTCCTCTTTGTCATCCTATAGCATGCTGGAACTGTGCTGAATTTTTACTTCCAGTTCTGAAAAGTTTTAAGCATCTATACAACACATAGTGAATAAAAACCAGTTTGAGATACCACTTTGCACTAGTTTACAAAAAAGGCTGAAAGAATCCAAAATTCCCAAGTTTAGGGAATTTGCCCAGATGACAGGAGTTGAAGATACAAAGATTTCAGAAGGGTTGTAAGGAGCAGGATGCCTCAATCACTAACATCATCATAATCAGCTGGTTAGACTGGTGGCCTCCTGAGGTCTGTTCAAATCTGAATGCTTCCATGACTCTGCAAGCCTCTAGAACTCCAGCTGCAGAAGAGCAAACATTGCAAAAGTCAATTGGGAAAGATCTTACAGTCAGCAAAGGCTTGTAGCCTCAAGAAAGCAACACATTTAAAATACAACCTCTTTCTGTACTTCTATCAGCTCCTTAAGGAGCTTGCAGTTCTGAGCATTGGTTTTTATGAGTAATTCCGATAAAAAAACTGCCAAGCCCAATTTAGAGTGTTTAGTTACTTACACATTTCAGTAGGCGGTGAAACAGTGGTACATCCCTAATCTCCTGCTTGGTTATATCAGTGCTCCAGATGAGGGAGTAGAGCAGCTTGTCAAACTTGTGAAGTTTTACAACTCCCACTTCTTTCAGCTTTTTTTTTTTTTTTCTCTTGGCACTTTTATTTTTCAGAAATGCATGTAGTTAAGCACAAAAACTAATGCTGGCCTTTTTGTGACTGTATTTCTGTTTTCCTGTTTTATGAAATGTTTCTAATTATTAATTGTTAGTGTTATTTTGAATGTATGAATGAGGTAAAATATTTACTTATTTGTGTTAAACAGGTCATGATTGGAGAAGTCTGTGAAAACCTCCACAAAGATGCAGTAATGTTTAAAACAAAACAGATAAGTACATTTATAGAAATAGCCATTATCAAAGGTGGCAGGACTTTTTTTGGCTTCCCCTGTTGAAAACAGGATGAATATCTCACTTAGAACATGAATGGGTCTTTGACATAACACAAATATCTAGCAGCTTCATTGTTTCACAGCTGGCCTCCAAATATCTGCAGTTTGCAAGTGACCATATTTGATCATCACCTCAAGGTCAATATCAAAATCTCACTTGTTTTGATCTGTGGAGTTTTAGGGACTTCCTGACATGTCACAAATGCGACATAGATGTCATTCATGAAGATGATACTGTTACCTGCCTAGAGGTAGAGCAGCTGCTCTGACAGCATGGTCTCTTTGTTATTCGGCTAATGTGAAAGAAAGGTCAGGCTGGAGGCTGCAGAATGACATGTCAACTTGTAGCCTGGGATAGTGCCCATGGTGCTTCCTTTCATACAGTTTGAAATCAAACAGCTTGTAAACTTAGTGCTATTTTGTCCCTTGCTACCAGCTCTTTGTTACGATTGGTGAATAATGATTTACTAAGCAACATAGCTGTGTTAGTTTGAAAACGGAGGAGAAATAAACACAGAAAAAGATACTTCAATATGATCTAGAGAGACAACTTGAGATTGTCTGTGCTCTTTCTGTCTTGCTGACTGATACAGATGAGATACAGCCATTCTGAAAAGCAGGCAGTTTGAGAAGGACCTTGCAGAGTGACTGGGATATTCTGGGATATTTAGGTAGTCACCTAGCGGCTTGCAAGAAGTGCATTCTACCATACATGGACATAGAGTCTGTAAAGAAAAGAAGTATTTCTCATACAGTAGTAGCAGTATCAATATCAGCTACTAAATTAGGTACTGATTTTTTTTTTTTCTGTCTTTTGTCCTCCAGTGCTGGCAGTTGGATCTCCATCATAAAATGACAGATTTCAAGGCTATTTCAGGGATAAAGTAATTGATGCTACACATTCCCTGTTGAGAAAAACCCACTATCTCAAAATCTGTGTCTTTATGAAATGTTTTTTTGCTTTTCATAGAAAAATTGTCATGGTAGAAGAGAAAATCCCCATGCAGGGAGAACATTTTTGATATTGTGGGAACTTGATCACGGGAGTCAAAACTATTACAGAATCCAATCTCCCTGAAGTTGAACTTAAATTTGGAAACAAAATACAGCTTTTTAAGTGAGGGTATTGACCATTGAAACAAATCTCTAAGGGCCATTGTAAGTTTGTCACTTAGCATCTTTAAATCGAGGTCATCTGTCTTTCTGAACTACATGCTCCATTTTAACCATGAACTATTGCACTCTTACACTGTAGAGAAGAATATCAACCTTCAATGTGGAATTTTTCAGACTTTGGCTGCACAATGAGTAGTTCAGACTTGTAATTTCTTCTAGGTTACATAATTAAAGCAGTCTTTTCCACAACTAATATCCTGCAGAAAGTGCATGTAGCCAACCTACTAAGAACTGGAAGGCACAAATTTCTGTGGAAGCCCACAGTCTGTTCTTCACACCACTGCACAAGCTTACATGATGGCTTACACAGTAACTTGGGTGCATGTGCAGGTTCTGCAGGAGACACATTCCTCCAGTGCACTGACTGCTGCAGGAGAAACCTTCACTTCCTTCTGTGCTCATCACATAAGTGGCCTTTTATTTTAAAGTGATACATCCTAACATGCTACACATCTTTCACAAAGATCATTTTCAGGCAGCAGAAATTAATTTATTTCCACTATTTATTTTTAGCGTTCAGAAAATATTATCTATGCAAAATTTTCAGCTGTTGCATTTTTCTGGGAAAAGGTGGAGTGATACTACAGCCCGTTGACCATCTAAGAGAGAATTTTTACTTCTGCACATCTTGTAGCTACTCCTTACAAAGCTATTGCTCTTTTGCATCATTTGTAGCTACTAACATAATGAAAATTGGATTTATGACTTCAACTGCTTGGACTGCACTTTGCAATAAAAGTCATTTCAGGACACAGGACAGAGGACAAAGTACTGAGGTTGCTTATCAAGTGTTCTTATAATATTTCTTATATCTTTACCTCTCATACACCAAAGAGTAGTTTCTGGGTATTATTTTACTGGTAAAATAACTGCATACAGAGTATTTTAGTTAAGTAATTTATATGAGAGCTGAAAATGGCTTTTTAACAAGAAAGGCTTTATCAGACCTAGGAGCCCATAAACCAGACCTTCTTCACCTTGTGTGAAATTGAGAACATAGCTTTAACAACTTACTGTTATTTCATTGTAAATGCTAAATCAAGTGATTTGAAACTTCTCTTTCTAGGGCATAGGTGTGTGTTTTTAGATTAGAGTGGGAATGGAACCTGCTGACACTACATGTAACTATTATTGTAGTCATTGTTGGATCCATTAGCCACTTTCTAACGTCCAAAGCTGCTGGTCCAATTTATCTTATTGGAGGTGTTTTTCCAGAGATAACTGGCACTAAGTGGAGATGTTAAAATTCAGCTCAATGGATAACAATTTGCTTTAGTAAAAACTGCTTTTTCCTAAAAGGAAAATCTCAAACCTTTCTTGCTTCCAGTTTTTCTGAAGTCTAACCTTTCATCTGAAAGTGAGCTGGAATGCATTTAGTTATTTTCCAAAGAATACAGATAAAGTATTTCCAAGCACCTGATTTAAATTCACCAAGTTGTTTTTGAAAGCAAAACAGTTTATATTTGCAAATAGACAAAAGAAGCCATAAAAATGTGGAGCAAATACTCTGAGGGTAGGAAAAGATTTATCTGTGACAACATGAGTTGTAGAATGAAGAGTAACGCTTAACTATGCATTTTTGTAAGGCATTTATTCTTTAATTGCAAGTTATTCTTGCAATTAAACACTTACAATAAGCACTGTATATGTCTCCACTGGAATTTAATTTAATCCTCAACATTTGATGACACGTCAGACCTCATCAATTTTACACCTTTTTTCCTCCCGGAATGAGCTTTCATTTACCAATTTCAATCCAATTACTCTTCCTCTCCCATTTCATTAGGCCTTGTAAATGTGATCCCACAATACTGCTGTTAACAACTGCTAGCAAGACCTCATAAATATATTTTATAATTGATGGATGTTACATAACAACTGAATGCCTTAAAAATCATGCTGAAAGGCATTAGAGTACCAGTCCTGTTGGAGGAAGAAGTTAAAGCCTCCCTCTCCACATCTGGAAATAAATTCAGTTCGACTGTTCTTGTTTGTTATTGAAACTTCTCTGTTTGCCTGTTGTGCTTGTTTCATTATTAAAGATGACAGCTGGCATTTCACTGAAACTTACAGTCAATTGCACATTCTGAACTCATGCAGAATTCAAAATTGTGCTGATGCAGGCTGAAATTCAGCCTAAAAGAAAAGAACAAAAAAGATTAGGAATTGTGTAATACTACGAATTTTTTACTGAAACCCAATAGAGGTCAGAACAGGGGGGTGATGAGCACATATGCGATTATTGAGAAAATTTAGATGGAATAAGCTACAGACTAGAAGTACAACCTCCTCATGAATGTTCTTACTTTTGTTGCCAACTGAACTGCTACAGACATGCTGCTGGAAAGTGACTTCTGCCAGATTTGTGAATATTTATGTTTTAATCTGACCAAGTGGATTTGTAGTAACTAGTCAATACGGAAACAGGCTCTGGGAGAGGATTGCTATAAATATATCAGGGTGAAGGAGATGATTTTGTATATAATGTTCTATGTGTTAAAATGCATAGCTTTGGAAAAGCCTCAGCCATATTTTGTATGTCTGCAGTAAAACTGTAGATTTAGATCCTGAAGTGAATAAGGCAGAGTATGAGGCCATAGAATTATAGAACAGTTTAGGATGGAAGGGATCTCTAAAGGTCTTCTTATACTCAAAACAAGGCTTTCTGTTCAAAAGGTCTAAGAACAGCGATTCCACAGCCTCTTCTGTTGCTCTATCACTTGCACTGTGAAGGTTTTTTTTTGTTACATCTGTTTAGAATTTTCCTTCCTGCAACTTGACGATAACCTCTTATCCTGTTGAAATATGCCTATGAAAAATGTCTGTCATCATTTTCACTATAGCCTCTCTTTAGGTAGTCATAAACTTGCAATTGTATCATATGTCAGCCTTCCTTTCCCCAGATTAAACAGTATTTCTTCTGTGAGTAGGTTCTTCTAATATCTCATTCTCACCAGCCCTCTCACCATTAGGGTGGGCCTACTTTGGGCTCTCCAGTTTTTAGGCTTCTTTTGTGTTACAGAAGATCTCAAAACTAGGCACACCATCCCAGACGTGACCCGCCAGCGTCAGATAAAAGAAGAGTTTCACAAAACCTGCGGATTGTGCTCACTATAATGTATTTCAGCATGCATGCAGTCTTTGTTGCTGTAAGAGTGCATGGCTGGCACATTTAAACTCACCCTCCAGGATTCCAGCTGTTTCTATAAATCAGCTCCAGCCTGTACTGGTGCATGGTGTTATTCCATCCCAGATACAGAATTTGATATTTCCCTTTATTGTCCTTCCTGATGCTCCTGCCAGCCCGTTTCCACAGCCCTTGGGATCCCTGTGAATGGTAGTCCTGCACTCCCACTCATCACCTGTACCACAAATCAGTGCCATCCATACAACTGGCATATGGATACTGTTCTACTTGTTGATGAAGGTATCAGGGAGCGTGATGAATATTAACAAAACATACAGATGGATAGTGTTGGTCCTAGTATCACACCCTGAGGGATGACATTCACCAGAAAGCACTAGCTGGGCTTGTATCCACTCAGGTATCTTGCCCATTTTTCAGCTACATTATAGTCCACGTACACAATTCATTTTACCCCCATTTGGCTACAAGAACACTATGGAAGACAACAATGAAGGTCTTGTTGAGACTAAGTGACATTTGCTGCATTCTCCACATCTACAAAGATAACAACTGTATCACAGAAGACAGTCAAGTTGCTCAGAATAATTCTCAACAATATTATCCTTAAAAACTCTATCCAAAATGCTCCTGGACTCCTTTGGTTCTTACAGAGTCCTGCCTACCAGTTCCCTGAACAACCTAGAACTCAGTCTTCTGAAGATCAGAGATGTTTTGGCTGCTTTTTGTCTTGCTCTGTTCTCCCTGGATCTTAAATTCCACCATCTCCTTGCTGTTGCTACAGATGACCGTCATGTTTCCAAATGATTCTACCATACTCATGAGCAACAAGTCCATAAATACGTCTCTCTTAGTCCAGCAGTTGCAATTAAGAAAGTGTCTCTGCCCCTCTCCATAAATCTGGAATGTTTGCATCCTCCAGGTGCTAGAGTGGTTGAAATCGCCTTTGAGATCCATGTACTGTGATTACAAGACTTGTCCACCTCCTTCTGTTGGCTCCTGACCTATAAGCTCACAGACTTCTCTCGACAAAGGAGAAATGCTTTATATATTCAAACCACACCTTTGTGAAGGCAGAAAATCCCCTTTCTCACCCATTTTGCCTGCCTTTCCAAAGTGGCCTATGGATCAGTCTTTAGGACTGACATACAGCATTCCCCTTTATATTTTGTATGTATATTCTCTCCTTCATTACCAAAAAAATTGCAATCTGAAGCATCAACAAATGTTCGTCTAAAACACATTCATAACTCTTCCCACTTTTTTTTATTCCTATTTATCTGTCATGCACATCATTTGGACCGGAGGATGTAAGCAGTGGGGCTTATGTCTTGCCTGTCAAGCATGTTGCATTGCATGTAGTGCACCGAGTTCACCTCTCATAAATCTTCATTTCAGTCAGCTACTACATCTTTCAAGGCCTCTCTGACAAGCCTCAATTGTAGTCATTCCATGGAATTGCTCCAGGTATTCCATCTTTATGGAGGCTTTTCCTGTGTACCTTTGCTTGATTTATTTTTACCCTACACAGAAAATCTCCAATAGATCATTTACCATGATAGTGGCTGTTACAAGAGGTGAGATTATGAAGAATAATTACTAACAGAAGCAAGTTGCTTAAAAATCATTAAAGCAACTCAGTGAAAATGTTTATTAATCTTCCCTTGAGAAAAGTGATCTATATTTAGGGTCCACGTGCTTTTTGTTGGTTTTTGTTTGTTTGTTTTTTTCCCTGCAGCTTTCCTTCTTTCCTATCTTTTCCTTTCATTTCTGCATCTTTCATCTCAGCATCAGAGTTGATACTGGACAATGAAGATTTGTCCAGTGGTGTTGCTTCAAGCTTTAGCTGTCAAACAAATGTAAGGAATTATGCGTATATATCAGGAGCAATGCTGTTTCCAAAGGTTTAATAAATCCGAACAGCTATCCTATTCCAGGTACTCTGGTGAGAACTAGGAAAAGGATGTTCTTCAGTCCTCAGAATGCACTAATGATACCAGATAGACCATTCACTACTGAATGACTGTTCTGGGACTGTTTTTGATGAATAATTACTATCAGAACAAGCCAGTGTCATTCATGGAAAAGTGAGTTTCCTGCCTGTATTATACATAGATGAAGCTATTGCATAATTTTCTCAACTACTGACATAAAATACTGCAGACTTACCGCTAACATTGCAACAAATATTTTTATTCATTTTTTGCCTACATGAACCTTGTGGGATATTCGAGAAACTCAATTAAATAATAAATTGTTTGGTACTTTTTCTGCACTTTTATAATTAGTTTTCCTGTTTTCAGTTCCAATTCCACATACATGGATAATGTTTAACTGTTCCTGTGATTTTATGGCTATTATAAAATAATAGTTCAATACAGAAGAATTTAATTGCTATACCCCAGTAGCTGAAATTTTGTTTGAACTTTAAAAACAAAACAATGCAGAATACCTTTGTACCCTTCAGTCTCACTTTCATACAGATTTACAAAGTACTTCAATCTTATCAGCCAACAGATAATTATGAAAATAAATATTTACATGTACATCTGAAAGAGGTTCAGTTTCTCAATATTAAACCACACAGCTTCTTTAAGATACTATATTTGTTGAGTACACATAATATTATTAGAATAATGATAGAATAGAATAAAGGATAATGACATGTACTGAGAAGTCAAAGTAGCCCAAGAAAAATATCCTACTATCATGGATAATCCTAAAAAAATAAATAAACCTTCTGAAAACTGTAGCAATAGAGACTTTCCTAATAGTTTTCTACTGCCCAATATCTGAATTAAGCCTTTGGCAGGATTTGTATGTGTTTATGTCACGTGAATCTGTGCATCTACAACCCTAACCACTGCTAATATATTTGCATAATGTACAGGAATTTGGAGTATTCTGGGAATATTGTACACAAGAAATTGGAGTATGGTAATTTCTGTATAAAGTGGCTTGGGAATATTTTTTAAGAGACTCTGTGAAGAACTGTTTCTAAAAGGACATCTGTTATACCATCCCATAAGGTCTATGAATCTGTAGCACGGTAAACTGTATCAAGTTATCTTCTTTCGATAGACAATCAGTACACCTGAGAGCCAGCCTTTTCTGACAGAGCCATTTCATCTGATAGAGTATCAAATGGCTTGTTGATTATTCTGACTTCAAAGGCTAGCAGTGCTGATATCTTCAAGGTGGTCTGTAATGCCTGAGTGATGAGGCCACCTGTCAATGTGACTGCAAAATTAAAGAGAATCTGATGGGAAATGGAGGGTAAACTTCCTCTCCCTCAGATTAGCCTGATTAGCCTCGAACAATTTAACTTCTACAAATCAGTTTTGTAGCTATGGGAAAATTATTTATCAGTAGCTAATTTTTTTTTTTTTTTTTCAATTTTGGTTCTCTTAAACAGTTCTGTAAAATGTGCTCTCCCACTTCAGAACTAGTTTTTCCATGCACTGGGTTACAAAATAAGCAGAATTCCTCTTCAATCAATATTTGAAATGAGTAATATGTTTTGAGTGGTAAAAATAACTATTCCTCTATTGCCACGTTCTTCTTCGTTTTGATGGCAATGCTCTGTTGAAGACAGTTCAATGTCAGGAAATAAACAAGACATAAAGAGTTGATTCATTGAATAATAATAATGTAATGAGCAAGAATTTCTTAGCTAACAATAACTGCCTTATTTTAATCCTTCTGACAAGAAGGGGAACAATCTTTTGTGTTTGAGGAAGACAATATGGGGGTGATGATACGCTGACTCTATCTCTTCTCGCTGTAGAGGCGGCTAATAAGAACTTCTAAGATATGTGTAAAAGTGGAGATTGTGTTGGAATATGGACCATAATTTTGATTTCGGGGTGGGCTGTTATAGTAAGTAAAGCAGTAGACTACAAGGTGACCCACACTGTTAGTAGGTTAACATAGCTTGAATTTCGGGCTGTCCCATAGCCTGCTCACTGCTGCACATCTCACAAGAAGCTCATAGCCATCCTTGTGACTACTGAGACTGTACCTACCCCATGCCAGATATCAAAGGCATCACGTAACAGGTATTTCTCTGTGCATGTTTGCAGTGAGGATGCACGTTTGGGCATGAGATGAGGATGTCTGAGTATTGATTTAATCACAGCCATGTGCTAGGAAAACTGTCTGCAGTGTTTGGCACTCCAGTGTCCCCTCTGCAGTCCAGCATTTCAGTGAGTTTAAACACATCTGCTGCTAGCTCTTAAGACAGCAAGAGAAATACTGTGCAGCCACTCAGCAAAATCCCATGTGAATACTGAGCTTTGTGTACTGGAGATGATCTTAAAAAGGCTCTCACCAGAAATAGGCCTTATCTGCCAATGAATGTATGGTCTGCAATGTTTCAGATGGCCTGTGCAGATCTAGCTTTTGTAACTGAGAGCAGATATTTGCCCAGTAAGCAGGAATTGCTTCTCAGCTGCTTATAACAAAATTCAAGTTCCCTCGCATAAGTCTGTCTGTATAACATGGCTTCAGGAGCTTGGAAAGAACCCTAAGTGTAGTATTTATTCCAGAAACCAATTAGTTATATGTCACTGGCTGTACTATTTGACTGCTTTGGATTTAAAGTACAAACCAGGTCAGGAAATTGAGGAGCGACTCAATACACACACAGAGCTCTAAACAAATGGTAAACTTGTGGGTTTGGGATCCTATGGTGTATTAAAAAGACCATGGTGGGATTTTTTGATGTAATTTTGGTCATAAGCACAGCTTGATCTGCTCATAGTTGTTAACTACAACATAAGTATAGACAAGTTTGCTGTGGAGAAGAATAAAGAATGAAAACCTGCTGTATTATATCTGGGGATGGACAGCACAGCGAGCGTGCAGCTGGGGTTCTTGCTGTGTGCCAATCTCCCTGCTGCACTGGCACTTAGGCCCATGTGTCAGTTGCTGTGTGCTGATCCCCTGTGTCCTGGCAACTGTCTGTCATAACCTGAGATGAGCTCTTTCCTGAAGGTGGCACTGAGACCATGCAGTTGTTGTGAATTGTGAAGCCTCCTGTGAGGTTTTCCATATCAGAAAACTAAAAATCTCCAGGCTCAGAAGTTATTTTCTGCTAATCTTCATTACTGAGCCAAAATGTATCCATTTTAATAAAGTCCTGTTAGTAAGCAATTTAGATAGCAGCTCTTTCTTCAATAAGCCACCATTTTTTTTTATGTTATATGCTTGGATCCGTCCTTTCTCTGACTTCTATCACCCAAATAACTGATGTTTCAATTGGTACAGTCTGGAGCATGCACATTTCTTGCTCTTCACTTCTTAGGAAGGCCCCTGGGTTGAGCTGAGAGCAATCTTCTGTACTATCGGTTTATTTACATGCTCAGCTTTAGGACATGCAATGGATATGAAGAACAGCAGTGTAGCATTATCAGCATACACTTGTGGCCTAAAGAGAGAGATTTATGCTTCTTCATTTATCCCTAATAGGGAAATTGAGCCTAAACTGTGGCAGCCACAGCCTGCTGTTAGAACAGGCGGTTCCCTTGCACTAGAGCTAATGAGGCTTATTTTCTTCTAGATTTTGATTGACTTGGTGACTAAGAAACCTGATAGACATGTTTTTGAGATCTCTGCCATAAGCATATTCTCTTGTGACTGATAAGCTGTGCTGCCAGTTCTCCCCCAGTCTGGGCACTTATCACTCCTTTCTCCTCTACCTGCATGTAATATTTGCAGTAACTTAATTATCAGAAGACTGCCATTCATTTGCCAGTCTTGACTGAAATCAGACAGCAGGTGCAGAAGCTGCTGTATGAAGAGGGAGACAGAATACAGCTATAAACACACATTCACACAGAGACGTGATGGTTGTGTAAGACTGACTCCCACAGTAAATCAGCTTAAAATGATGAAGACTTATTATAAAATGATAAGAGAAATTGAGAGAGAGAGAGAGAGAGAAATGGAACTACACTAGCAGTAGCTGGGCATAGCTACTGGCATAGAAAATCAGGAGCAAAAAAGAAGAGACACTCCTTTGACCTTTGAAATTCCCTTTCTTGTGAGCAAGGTGCCAATGCCCATATACTTGACATGTACTAACTAATAGCCATCTTGCCGTGGACAGTGTGCCTTTCTCACCCTGAAGAGTCACCTGATTGCGATTCTTCTGCAGTGTTCATTAATCAGTTCAATTATTTGCTTCTCTGGAAAGGGAACTGTTAACAATGATTTCATAGTGTACCACCTTACCAGGTAAAAAAAGAAGCTCTCAGCTGTCATCTTTAAGAGATGAGGCTTCTGCTGGTCTGGCATGCAAATAAATACACACAGAGTCACAAACATGAAATGTGCAGACAGTAAGGTGTAGGATGCCCATTAGTAAGGGCATCAGCTGATTTTCTCTTTCCAGCAGCAGGCAGAGGAAGGCATAGGGTTTCTGCCTAATCCTGTATAACAGGATTCCCAGAGGAGGTGACCTTCCCACATGAATTAGAGCTACTGGAAATAGCTCCCTACAGACCACCTTGAACTGTACTCAGCACCTTGCATGTTTCACATTGAAAGTGATGTAGTGTTAGCCTTTTCATTTGCTCTTCCAGCATAGGATATTAACTTCTTTTGCCTTTTTCATTACTCTTGGAAATGTTGTTTTCATTTTTGTTATTGAAAATTTCCCTTTCAGAAAGATGTCAGAAAGATGTGAAGGGCTCACAGACAGCACTTTAATTCTTCCTGTCAACTGTCACTGTCTGTAGGGAACGTCTGCAGACACTGGATATCAAAGTAGCATCTGGATTAACTGAGTAATAGTACAAAATAGTTTTAATCTATGATGTTGAATGACCCATACCATGAAAGGGTGCCTTTTGTCAGACATGGGAAAGTTAATTTCTGATGTCTGAATGTTGGCCTTATTTCCTCCAGCCTTCTTGTCTTCAAAAAATGTCACCTTGTGCTTGAAGCTGCCTTTAAATGTAATTTTTTCCTGCATGGAGAAAAAGAATATTTTCCTTCCCCCTTCTAGATTAGTCTATTTTGTTCTAGAAGCAGAAAATGTTTGTTTTCTTCATGTATGTCTATTTTTCTTTCTGATTTTACTGAGCAACTTTTAAAACTAACTTTAAGAAGGAGCTGATTTCACTTTTTGCATAAGGAGTATATTAAGCTCACTATTTTTTATCTGCTGACCTTTAATTATTTATTATTCTTTAAATTTTGGAAGGACTACATTGCTTTCTAGCTATTGTTAGTTTTAATTCTGATGTCCTACTTCCTTTCACTTTCCAAACAAAATAGTCATAGCATATTTAATCTTTCCTGATATTGAGGTCTCCCTAGTTCCCATGACTTTAATTATTTTTGTTATTTTTCCTTTGGATGTAATCTGCATATTAGGCTTAAACTCTACAAAGTCGGCCATTGGCTCACTAACCTCTATGCAGTTTCCAGCCTTGCTGTAGATGCTTTCTCATACTTCTGGAAGGAAAATCTTTGAAAGAAGATTATCCAAGCAGAACTTCTCTTCATTATATTATTCTTTTTTTTTTTTTTTTCCTACAACTGAACAGAGTACTCCATCCTCACATATGTGCTCTTCCAACCCACTCAGTTCCCTTTATCACTGCATTCCATTTTTTGCTCAGCAATGTAGCAGTGGTATTTTTAGCTCCTGAACACATCGCTTAACATTTTCTCACATTTAAACCCATCAACTGTTTCTTCAGCCATTCCCTTAATGTGTTTCAATATCACAGAGAATAATCTATACCACTTAAAGTACTGATGTTAGTTAAGAGTTTGCTTTCATCAGCAAAATTTGTCAGTGTATAGAAAGATCATTAGGACCAGCTGACACCTCTTTCATAACTTAATCCAGAAGTGATGGACTCAGAACTACATTGATTAGGAGTTAACAAGAGATGCCTGATGTAAATTAAAGAAAGAATAATGAGTTCTGTCATGAGAAGCAAGTACTTCTGAAATTTATGATAACCACAGAAGCAAGCTGTGGTTTTACACCCAACAATGTTTCCTAGCAGATTGCTGAGATGCAGGCATGAGTAACTCTTGGTTGGCCAAGAGGTGTAGAGCTGTATCCAGC
The DNA here is from genome assembly GCF_019238085.1 of Lagopus leucura. Taxonomy (NCBI): domain Eukaryota; kingdom Metazoa; phylum Chordata; class Aves; order Galliformes; family Phasianidae; genus Lagopus; species Lagopus leucura. Next base: position 59,774,802 of record NW_024962263.1, on the reverse strand, counting down.
TGTATGTGAAGCAAGAAACTTAGCATGCAAATGTTCTGCAGGGGAAATTTCCACTTAAAGGATGGAGTACATATACACATATCTGCATGTACACTAACTTTTTTTTTCTATGCTAGAGCTGTATCTTTGCATATTGCTCATTGAGAGACTATCCTCTCATTCATTTGATGTAGGGCAGGTTCTTGGAAAGAGCACACATAGACAGAGCTCTCTCCATGGAACATGACATATCTGTGTCCTTCTTTTGGTCCCTTAGAAATGGATGCAGAATGTCACATAGGCAATATTGTGCTGAATGCGTTGTACTTGCTTGCAGGCAACTGCTTCCAAATGTGTTGTTCCAACTGTTTGTGCTTAGTTCTTAATTTTCAGAGTAGATACAAACACCTGAAGACAAACTGAAAAACTGAAAATATTCGTAATTCTGAGCAGGTACCAAATTAGAGAAAGTACTGAAAAGGTCATCTTAAATCTCACCCTGTTCCAACATTGTTTTCCCTCTACTTCAGACAATGATGCAAAATCTTTTCCCAAATACGACATCTCGCATTTTTAAAGTGAAAGAGAAAGATGGAATAGCTATTTTGAAAAATGATTAGATGGATAAAAGGAGATGGCTACAGCACTCTATGAATATGGTAGGTACTGAAATCATTGTGCATGGTGCGAGAGGTCACTTTCAGATTCACTCTCTCACCTTCCTGTTAAGTGCCCAAGATGAACAGACTATTCTGGAGCTCATCTCTCCTGTTTCTACAGTCCATTACATAAAAAACAGCTTTCTGATGGTGACAGAACAAACTTGTGTAAGAGAAAGAGTGCATAATCACCTAAGAATAGTGGAAAACCTTTGCTTTCTAAGTTTTCTTAGTTTTGTAAAACTATTCTTTTTTTCAATGGAGATTTAGCCTAACATGCAGAAATAATCCTGGATAAGTTGTAGGGGAAAGTGGACACAGGACAATGGCTTCTCTCCTGTTGACACTCTAAATGCCTTAATCACTAAACTGTGAGGTCACGCAGTTCTCTTTGCCTCTAAGAAGGCAAAGCTCTTTGTGTCTAGAAAATTTTAATGGCAGAGAAACACCAGTTGTGCATGATTTCCTACAATGCAAACAGTGACCTCATGTTTGGGGTTTCTTCTGAGGAACTTTGGATCTTTCCATTGTTGAAGACAGCAGAGGATGGCTGACAACTCTGACAGTATTTTTAACTATTAAGCAAAAAAAAAAAAGGTCAATCACTTCTTTCACAGCTAACATCTTAAAAAAAAAAAAGAAACATACGAACAAAAAGACCCAGTAACTGCTACTATATATTGATACTTCATGTGAAACTCTCATTCATTAAATATACTCAGAAAAACCATACTGGCTTGTCTCCTTGAAGAAAGTTCAGCAAGTGAACTGCATGTTTACGAATGTCTACAAGCTGTCAGTAATTGGAGTGGTGATAACTGAGGAGGTTTTGAGCATAACAGTGAGATCTCAGAGAACTTGAAGTGCCTGCAAAGGTGAAGGATCAATAGTGAGGGGCCTTTAAGGCAGAGCCACAGCTGAGCAGTGATTTTCAAGACTGCAGGCTTGATCTCACAACACATTGCTCAGATTTCTCTTTAGGTACGTATGTTTTTCCGAGCAAAAGCAAAGTGGTTGTAGCTGAAACATATCTGGCATTTGCACCTGAAATGTCCTTTTCCTTTGTCAAATGCCATTAAATCATTTGCCGCCTTCACCCTCCCAGCCAGATTTATCTTCACCACAGTTCAAAAGATTACCCAATGCACTTCTTATGCATTAACAACTTTACATGAATAAAGACAAATCAGTTTTCCAGCAGCCAAGTCAAATTACCAAACATTCCCATGCAATTCGCACAGAGCTGGATTCAGTGCTGGGTATTGCAAATTGATTAGCAGACTCTTAATGGCTGTTTAGTTATGAACAACGCAAGTATTTATTTAAAAAGCAGCTTGAATTTTGAAGGCTGCATGCATGAAAACAAATACAATACGCTATGATGCAGAAATGCAGGGAAATTAATGACGTGACCTAAGAGCAAAATCTACCTTGAAATAGCCAAACACGTAAGCACTAGTAAATCAAGGCCTTTATTTTCCTGCCTTTGTCCTTGCAATGTTTAGTTTCACAGTAAATGAAAGGGGCTATTTGAAGTGAGGGAGAGGAGAAGATAGGTCTGTGACCTCTAGATAGACCGTGGAGATCAAAGGCAGTCTCCATATGTGTTAGATATTATCTTTTTGAGGCAAGTGGGCATGATGTTTTGTGATGCAGCAGTGTGGAAACACACAAATAATCTGGTTAGTGACCGCTGAGAGAAGAATGATTGACATTGTGCTGAAGAAATAGCAGTAAAAGCATGAAGAAGAGATTTAGTTTTAGTTTACCAAAGAGTCCTTCAAAACTTGATAGCACTCAAATACTAGCTTTATAGAAAATTTCTCAGCTTACATAAATATTGTGACTTACTTGTAAAAAAAGAATTGGTTGTTAAAACCAACATTGGAAAGTCAATATCCTCTATAAATTTGTTAGGTTAACATACCCATGGAACTATTGTTTCAACACGTATATCCTTTTGTGGGTTCATATTTTTCCTTTAAATACATGCACGGCTTAGGATGTCTCCATTCCTTCAATGCAGTTTACTCATTCCAGTACAGAAGGAACATTTCTAGCAGGAAATTATGTAACCACTGTGAAAAAATGCAATTTTGTGGTTGGGACCATGGATTGACATTCAGCTCTATTATTGTAAATACAACAAAGCATTTTATCAGGAGTGTCACATTAGGCACATGTGTCCCACTGCGTATACAGATGAGTTTGATAAGGGTTTTACTTGGATGAGGCTCCAGGTCAAGCAAATGGCCAACACATTTAACCAGTCTCTCTTGAGGCTTCCTCTCTGTGTAGGGATGGATAGTAGTATTATTCTCACAGAAAGGCCATGAAAATCTCTTTGTGTAAATCTCCAAGTCCAGAATGAAAGAAGTAAATGTGAAAAGGATTACTGTTCAAGCCAACACATGCAGTGTGTCAGCAAGTTGTGGTGTGGATATGGTAGAATATTCTATTCAACTAAAAATGCAGCATTTTCCCAGGAAGCCATGCTGGGGAAAAAAAGGAAAGAAAAAAAAAAAAAAAAAAAAACAACCAAAAAACAAAACAAAACAAACAAACAAAGAAACCATCCTCTTTGTTTTTGTTCTGATTGCAAAGTATGTTAATAGGAGAATGTTGTCAAATAGCTGAATATTGTCAAAATCTGTTTAAGAAGCTTTAATGCCCCTCTGTCTTCACAGTGTCAGTCACCAGCCTGCACTTTTGAAGTTCTCTCTGTTAACAGCGAACATAACAAAACGTGAATATGGTTACAGACCTAATGTTGAACTTGACCTTTAAATAACTCTTTTGCTTTCCCTACTTTCCATTCCAATTTATTATTCACTTGGCAAAGCTGGAAAATATATTTGGTCCTTTTATTACTGGACTTTTTAATTTCAATATACATTTTGCTGGTGTTATTCTCAGCTTGTATTTTTATCTTCAAGTTATTTTTCTTTAAAATATATACATATTTAAACTCACTCCTGAACACCAGGCATATTTATTTCATCATCTAGTTTATTATATTCCTGGGTATAGTCAGGCTGCCCAAGTACCTGAAAAATTCTTTTGTTGTACTTATAGAGAGTTCTGAGGACTTTTTTAACAATGCATTGCAATAGCTGGAATGTATATTTCTTTTTAGTATTTCTGAAAGTGAACATTGAGGTCCCCTTGGTAGCTTACTGGGAGATGGAAAATACAGAACTCAGAAACCATGACTTATGTGGAATGCAACAGATTCTTTAGGAAGCCCAAATATAACAGAGAATAGTTTGTAGTATTTTATGTGGAGGGATGTCCAGTGCTTTGTTGGTTTTGATGACCCAAGCATTGAGAAATGGTTTATATAGCACATATCTACAGAATATACTTGGCTATACATCAAACTTTTCTGTACCTGTTACACATTTTGACTCAGGTCAGAACTATCTGCAAGCGTAAGTCCCATGCTTGTACAGACCTGCTTAACCCATAGAGAGGATGTGTGTTCACTTTTTAAAGACTGTGTGAATAAAAAGTAATGGAGTGATCCACATGGAAACTCAAGCTGTAGACAGATGCTAACTTGCAAAACAGCAGTAGTGTTTTAAAAGGTTGCTGCCTCTTATCAGTTCATTATAATCCTTCACCTGAGATGAAGTACACGTCCCTCTGACAGCTCTTCATCTATGTCAGCTCAACATAGAAAAGATTAGGTTAATTCATTGCTGAGAGAGATTTGAGCTGACTGATATTTGCACTGAAAAAGAGGCAGACAGCAGTCTTTCCTGAAAATATGATAATTAACAGCTACCGGATGCAGAAGAATGATCTGACACAGCTTTAGAATTGAAATTCTGACTCCTCAAGTTTGGGTACCCTTGGAGCTGATGGTAGCTACACGAGAAATGACAGAGCTGTCGTTATGCCTTGAGGGAGCAGGGGTATCCTCCAGGAGATTTTCAAATAAAAATATGAACAGATGTTGGAATGTCAGGCAATGGTACCAGGCCAAAGTTTAAACAGCAGTAAAGATAAAAACACAGTTGTATCTCTGTCTTGAAAATGTTGCTCAGAAAGAATGGAGACAAGAATTGCTTCTTGCTCCAGTACCAACTATAACATGGGTAACTATAGCATGGGAAATCATCATTCTGCCAGATGTTTGCTAGAGGCATGGATATTTCTAATATTGTTTAACAGCATTATCTCGAGTTGATTAATGAGATGCATCAATGAATTCGCAAGGGAAGGAACACAACCTGCTCTTAGCAATCACAAGAATGGTTGTCACAATGTAGAAATGTTAGAACTGAAAAAGTGGAATAAACTATTCTCCCCTCAGTGAGATAATACTTATTTTCTTTCTATAAAACATATGCACTTTGGAATTACTGTTCATTCTGCACAGTGTCTTTCTCAAGGATGTTTAGAAAACAAAACTCTTTAATTAGATATCGTAAAAAGACTATTTTCTCTGAAAATATTTACTCTATATCCTTTCAAACACCTTACATGCAGCAATAAATAGTTCATACACCAACAACGTGTGAACAAACACATCAGTTGGTTTTGTGGAGAAACTGACTCTGAAGAGTCAGACAGTTCAGTAGAAAAGGCTATATAAATTAGAACCAATCTGTAGGTACTGTTATTCAGTATTAAATATAATAATATCTAATTCAGCACTAAAAATCCTGCTGATTTCCCTACTGGGAGCATAATGTTTGATATTCAGTAATAGAGTTGGTTTTGTATTTAATAATCAAACTAGTGTACAGCCTATTAGCAATGCACTCGATAACGAGTTTGCAGAGAACAACCTCTTGGTATGTGCAGAAATAATCCACCCTTACAGTTTGACATAATGACAGCCATGCTCCGAAGCTATTTAAAATATCTTCGTTAAGACACACTGGGGTATCCTTTTTGCTACTGCTTACTGAGGTCAAACTCTGTTCTGCTGATACAAATTCAAAGTAACTGTACTGAAATCAGTGGATTGATTACATAACTGGGAATACTATCTAGTCTCTAGTATCTGTGATTGGCAATCCTCTCTGTGGCAGGGGTGTTAGAACTAGATGGCATGAATGAGCTTTATGCTTTACAATTTTACCTAAACTTTGAATTAAAACTTGAAGGAAAATATGTATGCAGATAAATGAAAGAAATGGTGAGTGTCTCAAGTTTCCACGCTGATATCTGAGACTGCTTAATAATCCAGTGTGGTCATCCCTCTAATCGTACCGTACATATTTTGGTTCTTCATTTACCACTGTTAAATTCATGCAGGGCCATCCCAACAGGGAACATGTTATGACCATTCTCAAAGTCAAACTGTTACCTGAGGTTGTGCTCTCAGCCCTCTAACAACCCAGACTGTGGCACACTGAGGAACCAGGTTTGTTGGCCCTGTAGTCTCTGCAAAGAAAAGGGAGTTAGAAGCTGTCTGCATTCCTTGTAGACTGAGGATCTCAGAGTCAACAGTCCCTGTATTCCCATCCTACGCTTAATAACACTGGCAAGTGTGATACACCCTTGTTCTGTAGCACTCTGGAAATTAAAATAGCCAAATAATTATAATACTTGCTACATAAACAAATGAATTTAAACAAAGTATTTAAAAGATGTCAACAATGCCTCATGATAATCCTTATGGCTGTAATATGCTTCCAATCCTCCATTCTGCTTCACTTCTGTCTCTAATTTTTAATGCTCTGATCACCTTGGAAAATTCATTTTTCCCTATGCTGTATTAAAGCTTATTATGATTTATTTGTTGTTGTTTAATATTTTAATTTTTTTTTATTATTATTAAATGTGTCTGCTTTGGGAGGAATTTATTCTCTCTAGAGAAAAGACAATTTATAACAGCAAGTCTGATGGTCCTCTATATCTTTCTAAGGTATCACACTAGCTCATAAACAAGGTAAACATGCCCAGGGCATCAAAATATGAAGAGTGAGAAATCTGCTCTAGCCACGGTAAACTAATGCTTGTAAATAGCTTTCCTCTCCCAGCCTTCTTTCACAGATGCTCTCCTATGAAAACACTGGAGTGTGGCAAAGCTACATTCTTAGACAGTCCTTAATTAACAGAGAGTTAGGCATGTCCTTTCCCAAAGCCAGGAATGCAGCATTATGGGCCTGCTGCACAAAATAGCCACATAACTTAATGAGCCATTGGCACTTTAATTTTATAACACACTTCCCCAATTAAGCTCTCTAGACCCCAGACTTAAACAGCTGTCCACAGCTGTTGGAAAGTGATTTATCACTGTCAGGTTTCGCAGCCAAAACATTTAAAGGTGCAAGTTTTCAATATCACTCAGCACATAAACATCTGTGTGTTTTCATAAACGTTAAAGTTGTGTCAATTTTTATAGATTCTCATAGCTTATTCTCTAATATGCTAATTCTTGTTAAGCCTGTTCCCTTGATTATGCTCAATGGGCTGGTCTGGGAATACTGAAAGACGTACACTTTGTGACAGTGTTTTTCTTCCTATGAAAAATGTAAAAGTGAACAGAAATCATCCCAACTTTACATACGCTTGGTCATACTGATGACTGCACTCTTAAGCATGTCTTAAGAGCAAACGTTTAGACTTTAAACATACACAAATGAATTTATGCTTTACAGCATGCTCCGCTTCCTTTTAAAGGGAATCTTCTAGTTGCGTGATACCATATTACAAAACAGACAGAAGAGCCTTATGAAGAACAAAGTTAATAAATCATAGAATCATGGAATGCTTTGGGTTGGAAGGGACCTTTCAGTTCATTTAGTTCCAGCCCCCTGCTATAGGCAGGGACACCTCTCTGTAAACCAGGTTGCTCACAGCCCCATCCAGCCTGGTCTTGAATGCTTTCAGGGGGGGCATCCACAGTCTCACAGGCAACCCATTCCAGTGTCTCACCACCCTCACAGTGAAGATTTTCTCCCTAACACTAGTCTAACTCTATTCTCATCCAGTTTAAAATATTTTCCCGTTGTCCTGTCACTACATGCCCTTATCAAAAGTCCCTCCTCAGCTTTCTTGTTGGCCCTTTCAGGTAGTAGAAGGCCATTCTAAGTTACCCCCAGATCCTTCTATATGCTGAAGAGCCCCAGCTCTCTCAGCCTGCCTTTGTAGGGGAGGTGCTGCAGCCCTCTGATCGTCTTCATGGCCCTCCTCTGGACCCACTCCAACAGCTCCATGTCCTTCTTGTGCTGGGAGCCCCAGAACTGGATGCAGTGCTCCAGGTGGGGTCTCATGAGAGCAGAATAAAGTGGCAGAACCACCTCCCTCACCCTGCTGGTCACTCTTCTATTCATGCAACCCAGGATATGGCTGACCTTCAGGGCTGCAAGTGCACATTGCTGGCTCATGCTGAATCTTTCGTCAACTGACACTCCCAAATCTCTCTCCTCAGGGCTGCTGTCAAGCAATTCTCCATCCATCATGTATCTGTGCTTGGAATCTAAGAATGACTACATTCAGGATTCACAGCCAAAGCATTCAAAGGGGCAAATTTACTGTGTAGTTTACTAAACACTTAATACATCTAGTTCAGTACTGTTTCAATAAATATAAATATTATAAGTATTCACATCTTTTTCATACCAATCCTAATTTTTCAATTTGAAGCACAGTACACCTTACTTGGTCTCTTATGCTTTCAGGTGAAGTAGGAGTATCTTTGGAGCAAGAGGCTATTTAATCTGGCTGAGTGAGATTAGGACAAATAGAAAATAGTCTACTGTGGCTTTTAGCAGGAAAATTTAGTGCAGTGACTATTAATTTCTCCATAGCCTGACTTACTCCTGATACAGAAAATTCATTGATACTATGGTGAGAAGTCATACTGTCTTACAGTATTCCGTGTATACAGTTTTCTTTAACTGAATTCTCTCATGTCTTCAAATGCAGTCAAGGATTATGATCTTGTGAGTTCAAGGGTGGATAATTTTATCCATCTACGAGCACAAAGGATTTGCTTAAAGCAACTCTCAGTTCTACTTTAAATTGAAGACTGAGCAACATAAATTTCTCCCTTCACTTTCTTTTGCTTGTAGACTCTTCTCAGCTAATTCACAGGGAATAATTTGTTAATTAAAACTAAATGCAGAACCCCAGAGGCAGCTTTCAATCAACACCAACTGCTATAAGCAAGAGGCAGATATTCTAGTATAAAAAGTGTCTTAATGCAAAAAAGTAGAGCACGTCAAGAAAAACGACAAATCACAAATTTTTAAACATAAAAAGGCCACAACTTTAAAAGTACTTTAAAAAAAAAAATAATGCAGGACATGGTAAGAATGAGAAGTATCATTTGTTCAATAAGTAGATGGAACAAATGTATATAACAGAAGTCTGCCAACAGCTACTGAGCATAATGATAGTGCTCCAGCTTCTACATCAGGAAGTCCCCAAGCAGTATATTGCCAGAAACCATAGGAGAGGGAGCGATATGATATGAAATAACAATCGATACCTGTGCCATTCCTAAGCATTCATCTTCTGACATTTTCTAGAGCCTAGAGGATTCAGCAGCTATAGACACTAGTAAATTTAGCATACCTTTGGTATGACCCAGTATAAATACTAAGTTCTTACAAAGCACCCAGGAAAATATTAGTTCTTATAACTTAAAATTCTCAGCAACATATGAGGGCTGCTCTGAAAGTATATCTCCTCATTTCTTATGTTGGCCCAGATATCAGAGGTGGATTTTGGTGGTACAGCAGAGGAGGCTGAAGTTCCCTCCAATACTCCATTATATGTTGTTTCCATGTGACAGACGGCAGCAGAGGGCAGTGTGACAGAATGGCATCTGACATGGAAAGGTGTCTGATTGAATTCCTCCATGCAGAAACAGTGGTACCCACTGACATCCATTGATGCTTGTTGAAGATTTATGGAGAACAATCAGTGGATATGAGCACAGTGAGGAGGTGGGGGTGCATTTCAGCTGTGGCAACAGTAGGTCACCTCCACTGGTGCAGATTTTTACAAGCAGAGCACGCAGACTCTTGTTCATTGCTGTTGAAAATGCGTAACTAGTGGTGGTGACTGTGTTGAAAAATAGTATTATGTGGCTGAGAATTTATCAAACATTGATATTGTGCTCTGTGTATCTGTTGCAGTTTCTATGGAAATAAATAAGAAGCATTGCTTTGGGAGAAAACTATGTTAGTGTTTAAGGTTTTTAATGTGTTTATTTCCCAATTTCTTAAGGAGTGTTTTACACAACAAGGTAATTGCCTGTACAGCTATACCTCATAACTTCCTAACTTTCTACATAGTCAGAAAACTCAGCTACAAGGAGAGAATTCTTGAAAGAGAGGTTACAAGACAAAGTCTTACTCTCATCTCACTCCCTTGCCTCCATGGCCACTGGTAACATCAGACAAATGGAGTTTTGTGAACACTGAAATAAAATTATACCAAAACCACAATGTGCTCACAGTTCTCTTTCTGGAACAAAGTTGAAAAAGCAAAGCAAACCTAAGAGACATTGGTCAAGAGACACAAAATACTGCTGGGAATCACTTCACTTGCTGCTGTAGTGACCTGAACAGAATTAAATTCATTATGACTGTGATTGTGATCCAAGTAGACAAAAAGAAAAAGGTTTGAGTAAATCTTTCTGTCCTTCTTCCAGAAAGGTTACTACCTGAGACAACTCAGAGTGCAGTAACCTTGGAGCATATCCAGAGAAGGGCAGCAAAGCCAGTAAGGGGTCTGGAGCACAAGTCTTCTGAGGTGCGGCTGAGAAAGCTGGGATTGTCTAGCCTGGACAAGAAGAGGCTCAGGGATTACCTTATCACTCTCTACAACTACCTGAAGGGAGCTCATGGCATGTTGGTTGTCAGTCTCTTGTTCTGCATAAGCAATGATAGGATGAAAGGGAATGGCCTTAAGTTGCACCAGAGGAGGTTCAGATTGTGTATTAGGAAAAATTTCTTCCCGGAAAGAGTGGTCAGGCACTGGAATGGGCTGCCCAGGGAGGTGGTGGAGTTGCCAAACCCAGAGGTGTTCAAGCAATGTTGAGATGTTGTACTAAGGGACAACAGTGAGGAAATATTTGTGGGAGGTAAACAGTTGGACTGGATTATTGTGGAGGTCTCTTCCAATCTTGGTAGATTCTATGATTTTATGAACTTGGGTAAGGAAGCATTGTTCTCAATTATTTGTTTTGCAACAAGGTTTCGATAGAAAACACAGGGCACTTTTAATAGCAGGAGAATCATGATCTTGTATGTTTACAATTGTCCTAGAGGTAGGAACAGATGCAGCGCTGTGTTCTACTAAAATGAGCATGGCTTAAAATATACGTTGGTATAAACTAAAATGTACTAGTGAGGGCCTGGCTCTGTTGAAATTGGTGCCTTTTCAGTATGCTTCACTGCAAAGTTACAATGAAGTGTGTGGAACTTGGTAGACAAAACTAAAATAAATCTGCTATGTTTTATCACGGTTTTAAAAACAGTCTTTTCAACAAAATTTTGCTGTGCTGTAGAGTTAAAAGCAATCACAGCAACATTTTGTCATACATACCTCCTTGCATGTAAAATTTAACAATCCACTGGGAGTAGATGAATAGTATCAAAATTTAATTTTCAATTCCAGCCTGTGTTTTATGAGATGTTATTCTTTTTCTTCTGTAGTCAGCTGGCACCTCTGAATGACATTTTCCCACTGAGCTATTTTTAGCTGAAGCAAAATCGATGTTAGTTTGAAAGACTGGGAAAGGAAAAAATTAGTTCAGCATTTTCAGTTAGCAGATGTTGGAGAGATAGAAGGGAAAGTTTCTTGCTAACCAAGTGTTTCTCAAGGATAAACAATGATTTAACAACAACTTGATCTAAAGCACATTCTGCAGAAGAATTTACAGTATTTCTAATATACCTATTTAAGTTACACACATCTGAGGTGAAGTACTCTGAGGTCAAGAACTATTTGAGAATATCCTGAACCAGAGGACGCCCACAGCAGTGACGCTTTAGAAGCTGCCTATAGCTTCAGCCTGCTCCTCCATGGAGAGAGTAACTGAAGGCCCTCAATGGTGGTGGAATGGATGAAAGAGTGAAGCAGGCATGTATCTGACAGCCCTGTAGCATCTGATCCATTACACCCTCTGTAGCCTGACATGACGCTTTCTTCTGTAGTATCTGCTACAGATTTAATTCCTTGGTTGTTTTTTTTTTTTCTTTTTTTTTTTTTTTTTTTTTTTTCGGAAAGAAGAATGTGATAAAATTCAGTTGTGTCTGCTCAGTTCCAAAGAGTATCAAAAATCCTTCATGTAAGAGTCAAAGACCAAAGCAAAGAGGTTTTACACACAATATTATACGTTTTTAGTCAGCATCTAAAAAAATCTTCCTCTTTGAACTTCTCGACAGTCACAGAAAGAGGCAACAGAGAAAGCTGCTTTCCTCCCAGCCCCTTGTGAAGCTCATCCTTAGAGCTGGAGCCTCAATTTCAGCACAGCTTTTCTCACACCATGTAACCTCTCTATACGTGGAAGCTGCATCCTTCCCTGCACCTGAACGGGTCCAACACAGTAGCAAGACACAGGCAGCATGAGGCTGCCCAGTTCCAGGGGGTCTGACAGTTCTGTGCAGCTACAACACATTACCACTGAGCTCTGCCTGCAAGTTCTTTGTGCTGTGCCCTTATCCCCCAGCTGTTCTCTAGAGGATTTCTATTTTAAACCTGTGGATGGTGTTACAAAGCCTTAAATAAATAGGTACTTTGATGAACTACTTTCATATAATTAATTCCATATCATTTTCATCAATATAAAAATGTGCCGTGCTTTACTTATGATATTGCAGTTGTTTGCACATTTGTGAGGTAGTGTGGAAAGGAATACCGCAGTAGTCAGACGCTGTTAGGTAATATGGTATTCATCTAAATTAGAAATTCATTTACTAACAGTTCTGTACACTGAGTCTAGACTGAAACAGCTCAGAATTTCTTACAGTCTGATGCAAAGGGGAAAAAATGAAAAAGATATTCGGAGCTCATGTGAATTGCCCCAAACATAGGACTGGCATACCAAATCCATTTCAGATTTAATAAAAAGCTTCTATGTTTGCCATAGAATTAATGAACATTTAACTATTCTCCATCAAATCAAACCTTCCAATTTGTAAAGTATCATAACATGTGAGACATCCTCCTTTGTTTGCAGAGGGGTGCATAGAAGCGTGTGTGTAACTTCATGCATATAAGCACAACAGAGCTGGATTTCTCTGCGTAAATACTCACTTGTGTGAACATTTGTGGTATCTGAGCTTTTCCTTGTAGATTTTGGCTCTTCATGAAAATCCATAAACTGGGGTTCCAATAACGCAAACACTTGCATATCTGAGTTAACACTGTGCATATGAATAATCTAATTGAACTCACATGCACAAAATTATTCACATATGTTTGCAGGATCGTGGCCAAAAGAATATTGATTACCATGACATATATTTATTCATTTCACTTCATTTAAGACGAGGCTGAGCCACAAAGTGCTGGCCTAATGCTGCTTCTCCTCAAAGAGCGGGGGTGTTCTGAACAAGATCTTGGTTCCAGGCCATTTCTAGCTCAATTAGCATGTTATAAATTTTATTTGTTTGTCTATTCTTATTTCATTCATCAAAATAAAATGTAGGACTCTAGACGCTGAACAATACCTGGATTATTCACCTCATCTCTCCGCAGTTAAAGAAAACATGAATGCACATACCCTAGCATAATAGGAAGCTCAATTTAGTAACTTTCTACCTTAATGTAATGACCCTTTTCCTCTGAGAACTGGTTTTGACTCCAACCCAAACTAAGGCAGAGGAAACTCATTTTGACTGTAATGGCTACAAGTATAATGAGATTAGGCTGACAGAATCCTGTTCTCTCCTCACAGCTGAGAGGTATTCGATTCAAAACCTCCTTCACTGCTTAGAGGAGGAAGGTGCTAACATCACTTACCAACTTACCTCAAAACACAGTTCTAATTTCCTCTGCCAGACTGACTTTTGTGATGAAAAATACCGTACAAAACATGATATCTAGTGCTAAAACTCCAGATAAAGTTGTCTCCTTATGCAGTAAACTCTGTTAAGCAGTCCAATTTTAAACCACAGTGTTCTGCAGTATAGGATATGAAATTATTGCTGTAATCTCTCATTTTGTAGTGTTAATGTATGTTTAACTAACTCATTAATTTGGTAGCTTCTACTTGCTCCAGTTAACGTATGAAAAAGAGCAAGGGGAAAGGATTTTTATTTTATGGTTGGAAAGAGCACCAATCAGAAGCAGCATGGGAAAATTTAAGCTTCTATACATTATTTGTGGAAACAGAGTTCTAGAGATGCTGATGTAGCACAGCAGCAAAAGCACTGTGCTGACACATACAGTAAAATTCCTTTGGCACTTTTTAATCATTTTACTCTAAAGAGCAATATATTTTGAGACAAAAAAGGGCTGATTTTGATCTTTTAATGCAACATCTTACCTCTTGATTCAGACTTCCCAGCACTGATGATTCAGCCATGCTGTGAGAGAGGCCACTGTGATTCCTCTGCTTTGAAAAATAGACCTTGTCTTCCTAACTCAACAGTTAGAAGTCATGGTGCCTTTTCTGCTGGATGGAATAGCTGTCCTCAGGATAAATCTATTTCATGCCAATATTTGTAAGTTGTTGTGAAGATCTGCAAACCAGCACAGCGGTCAGAGCGTCGTCATTCTGGGAATCACCAGAAAGAACATTTCAGCTTCAGCACCTGCTGGTTTAGCAGAGTGCCACTGCTTCCCTTTTAGTATATAACCAGCACCTTTTCTCTACATTACTTAACAAACGATCAGCAGAAAATCAAGTTCCCTTTCTGTGTGAAAAGTGCTTTGCTATTTGCTATTGCTATTAGCAGAACAATGCTAAGATCTTAAAACAATAACTGCATATTTTTAGGAGGATAAAAAAAAATAATAATACAACAAATCAAAGGATGACAAGCTCCCATAATTTCTTCCAGGAAGAAAGAAGTGCAGTGCTTGTTTAATCAGTCAGTTCCTGTGTGACAGAAATAGGAGTGCTGCTCTGCATCGAAATTCTCTGAGCAATAAATCCATCAGACTTAGAGCTTATTATTCACAGGTTCAGATTTAACATGTCATGAATCTCCTTATACTTCCTAACATTCTTGTTTCTGATCTCCTGTGATCAGCGCTGCTTATTAACATGGCCTGTGGTGCACCACAGCCACCATTACAAACCTGCTGTTAAATCAATCACTGGGTGGCACCCAAGAGCCAGCTAAGGGGGGTATTGAATTGCAGACACTCTCTAATACACATATTTTAACAATTTCCTCCGTCTTCAGTGAAATTATGCTAATATTTTAGTTGAGTTTCCTTAAGTCTGGAACTCAAATTAAGTCTGTCTGTTTCATTTTTATGATAGTGCTTGAAATCACTTGCAGACAAGGGGTTGTTGGACCATGAGATTTATAGTGGCAATGCCACAAAGGTGAAACACATCCTGAGGAAGAGGAAAGCAATCTGTATAGCCAGTGTTTTCACTGCAGTAAAGTTTATAGCAGTATTAAGGGAATAGTTACAAATCAGTTTGATGGTGTTGATTTCATTGAGAATAAGTATATTTACACTTGCAAGCTTTCTCTTAATAATTTTCAGTATGTTTTACACAATGGGGTTAGTGAAGGTTGAATCTGAGCATATTTCGGGAGTGACAAAATCTGTTTTTCTTTTTCCCACCCATCCTTCTACTTTGCTTCACAAAATGGTTTTATAACAGCTCCTAAGGGGCTGAGTCAAGGTTCAGCTATTTTATTGAGTCTTGCTGATGTTTCTGAAGATGCTGCAGGATCTTTTATGTTCACGTGCTTTTGGCTATGATGTAAACATATGGGGAGTAAAATGCCTCAAGTGTATGAGTATCAAAAGCCATCCACTTCCTCTACTGGCTTCGTACCCCTAACTAATTATCTGGAGAGACTGAGGTTAGAGTATATCATTTTCCAATATAAAGCTTTAGAAACCATGCAAGTTAAAATAGTTTATCTTCCGTGATTGCAATTGAACGGTTCACACCTCATTGTGCCTTCGTAGTATGGGAACTTCTTTTCACCTGCAGAATATCCCAAAATTCAACAAGCTAAAGAAAAAATTGTAACTGAAATATGTAACAGATAGGCCAGTGCACCTTGGGACACGTATATAAAGTAAGGACAATAAACTGGCTGTCTTCTTTAAACAATATTTCAGTTCAGAGATCCCATTTTGTGAAAGGCACTTGGTCTAAAAACCCTTTCCAGAGGGAATGGAAGACTAGCAGCAGCAAAACCAGAACTATCAAGAAAAAGATTCAAAAACAGATGCTTTGGAGGGACTTCAATGGCTGTTTCTTTCCACCAATAGAAATATATATATATATATATATAATAGTGAGTGACTCCAGCACAAAGAGCCAGCTGGTGAGTATCCATGGTGGGGTCATGATACTGAGCAGCAGGGAGGGTCTATCAAGTACCCATTTCAAAGGTACATTACCTAAAAGAGCATCAAAGAATGGGAGCTTGTGTGCCCTGAGCCCTGATGAACATAAGCCCATTCTTTCCCTCTTTCTTCCCTCTTCAAACCTGTCCAGAATTAATCTGCATCCATGCATCTCATAGTGAAAACCCTTCAGAAAGTTTGCTAAATATTGTCATGTAGTCCCAGCACATCACGTTCAAAGCCTGCCCTCACCACAGCCCTGAATAGCACAGACATTACACTCAGAGATTCCCAGCAATCTACTCACTTCCCCTGGCTTTACCCTTTGCTTTTCCTTCTGCTTCCTTTAAATACTACTGATTTTGCCATCTTTCCTTTTCTAACTAAAACAGACTTCCAATTAATGCTTGCCTTCAGGATGGTGTACCCTCTACTGTGTGCAGCAAGGCAGGGTCACAGACCTCACTTCCTTCCTTAAACTAAGTGCAATTGTACAGGCCACACAAAGAGGACTGTCTTTTTTCCTCCCTGCCTTTGTTCATCCTCTTTGTGTGGACTCCCACAGTCCAGCCCCAACATAGTAAGGAGAGCCCTGGCTATAGAGCTAAAATTATGACAAACTCATCCGTGATACCAATGAGAGTTCTGCTCTAAGATACAGACATTGTCTGTCTACCTTCTGTCTCCAGAAAATGCCTTTGAAAAGTTAACATACCTGTTCATATACATACACTCTTTTGAATCTATGAAACAGAGCATCGATTGCCTGAGAAATGTGAACTCTCTAGACACAAAAATATCAAGATTTTTCACATAATAAAATTAACACCCTATGAAATTCTTAAGATTCTTTATTTTAAGGAGTAGAAAAGTGGACTAATTTTGTCACTTACAATGTTTTAAGTGAAATCATTGAAATTATTTTCTTTATAATGGAAAAAATTTGTTTTTGTAGAGAGTAATGAATAGCTATGATGGCCATGGTTTTTTCCCTCTCACTTTGAAGAACAATATACCTATTCAAGAAATGAGTTTTTGTTCTTTTTATCATGTATTTTTTCCAGTTTCCAGTTTCCTCAATATGGTGTTTATTCATTCCTTGGAGAAGCAAATAAACACAAATCATTTATATTACCCCAGGATTTTGGGCATTGTCTTCCCCAGGCAGTTTTCTTGCTTGTTTTTTTTTTTTGTTTGTTTGTTTTTATAAAAAAAAAAAAAACAAGCAAACAAACAAACAAAAACAGTAGTGCAATCATAGTATAATATCTTTGTATTCAGAAGAGTTCTTCCTGCCCCAGTTCCTACAAAAATATAATTTGTAAGAGTGTAAAATGCAATGTAAACTTTTACAATTGCCTTGTCATTGTGCAGTGCATATCTGAGGATGGTTTTCTCTTGGCAAAACTGGACTGAAACAGGAAAAACTTCTGAGAGTTCATTTCTGGAAAACAGGCTTCAACTGCAAGGACATTAATACAAATTTGCAGGCATGCCTAAGGAAATGTAGTCTTGCTTTTACCCCTTTAGAGCTGTGCGTCACTGGGTTTGAGTTTATTTCTCTTTTACATCTCCTTGAGCAAGACCAGAGCTGATGTGAGTTAGTGACATCAGAAGTGAATTACTGTATGGGTATTGTTACATTGTACTAGTTCTGTAACTATGGCTTGGGATTAATCTGATGGATAGTGTTGGAAGCCATTCAGCTCTAGAGGTTCAGAGATGAGAACTTATAACCGCGGGCACGAAATAGCACCAAGTATTCTTGGTGCAATAAATTCTCAAGCAATAATGTCATACTTTCTGATATTTGGTCTTTCTAGGTTGGAGATAAATACAAAAATGTTTTTTCTACATCATCAGCTTCAAAAGTGAATGTAGAGTTCAACACTCTGTACCACCAGATCACAAACAAATGTATCCCTCCATTCAGTGGTCATCTGCAGATGAAAAAGTGGCTTTTTTCCTCAAAACACACACATTTAATTTGGGAATGAGTGGTGAAAAAACTTTAAATGACATAAAGTGATGGCAAAGATTCTTTTTTTATTTTAATTAAGCTTTCATTAGTCATTGGCCAAAAGTTACTACTGATTCTAATTCCAGATTCTTCACTGGAAACAACTATTCTGATAACTTAAGGAGATAGAAATCAAAAGAACAAAGTGGAATTATTATACAGTAGCTTGGCTTTGAAGCTGTATAAAAATTCCTTCTGTAGTTTTGGTGATTTTGCTTTGAACTAAACAAAGGATCTCCCTTTCTTCCTTTGCTCAATGTAGAGGAGCCTCAGCAATAAGTTTATCTCAGCATCAAGTTGGGCCATGCTGTGGCTGAAAAACACGGTTGTGGTTCAGAGAAAAGGAATGGAGAGGTCCTTTCCTTTAACAACTGTTTCTGACATGTTAGTTCAGATCCAGTCAGGACTGGGAAACTGAGGTTGTACCTTACAATGGCAACTAAGTCTTAATGGCATACTCAAATTTCTATCTGAAAACTGTTTTGTATTTTCAACCGTCACTTTTCTCCATCAATAGTGGAGTCATTTCTTCTACAAAAAAGTCAAACTTCACCCTCCCTACAGTCTACTTCTGTCATTTGTCTCACAAATAAGATGCCTTCCAGCTTCAGCAGATTTCCCAGAGACCAAAAAAAATTGCAACCATATCCATAGTCCCTATTGCCTTTTCACCACTTTCAGCTGCACTCACTAGTTACTAGTCAGCCTTGCTGATCATTTCTACTTTTTACATTAAATTAAGTATTAGTTTTGATCCTTTTCACATTTCTGTAAGTAGGTAGCAGTTCTTACCTCCTTTCTGTCTAATTGAAGAGCTTGGAAAAGACAGAAGTCTTTTATCCCTTTGGAAGAATAAGTCATATATGTACCACTCATCTCTGTGCTGAGAAGTGACATATCGTACATATCGTACATCTTAAGACCAAACTGAAGCTGTAGATTCTTTGCCATCTGCTAGCACATACACATCAAGTTCTAAGCTAGTTATTTGGAGAAGTTCCATTGCTGCCACAGTAGTTCAAAAACCAATAGACCACAAAAATGTTTATCTCCTTCTAAGACAAAATATCAGGCCAACAGTACCCAGCTAGTAACAACTAAAGAAAATATAAGCATTCCTTGAAGTGAACAGTTTAGTTTACCTATCCTGCTCAAATCTCTCAGAGTTGCTATTACTGCAATACTGCTGTCTAAGCTGAAAATGTTTTAAAACTCTGCCCAGGCACGAGAATGCATTTTTGCTGATTGCATCACCTGCATTTATGGTTTATATCACCTGTTCTTTGTTGTTGTTGTTTGTTTGGTTTGGTTGGTTGGTTTTGTTTGTTTGGTTGGTTTTGTTTGGTTGCATTTTTCTTTTTTTTCCCTGAGGCTTTAAGAGGTATCACGTTGCCATGGGATTGTGAGCTCTTTGGGATACAGGTTGTATTTCAAGTGCAGAGAGTGAGGGGTTAGTCACAGTTGGTGACACAGTTCCTGACTGATTTGCCTTTTTTGTGATTAACACAATTTTGTGATTAACACAAATAGTTTTTCATTTTATTAGCTAATCAGATTTTTGAAGGTAAGAGAAATGCCCTTTGATTGCTCTAGCAGCTACTGTCCCTTGACTTACACTGTTACACTTTCTACTGGAGATTTTCTCTCAAGTTTTCTACTGGTTTTCTGTAGGCTCTAGTAGTCTTTCCAATTTAGCCAAGTAGCTAAAATATCCTTCAAGCTTTGTCTTTGGTTGCTTCAGTTTTTCCTTCCTCAGCCTGGAGAAGCCACCCTTAGTACCATATTTCTTTTAGATAGTTTGGTGTGATTATCTGTTTAGTTTGTTTCTTTGACTGCAGTAGCTTTTCTATGGAATCCCTGACTTCTATTTTATGTATCAGATGAAAAATACTAGTGTTTAGCTTCAAGGTCATGGTCAGCCTACAGCCTACCTATACCTCTCATTCACCACTAAATTCAGTCATTGGATTGTATGCAATCTTGTACATCAGAGTGGCTCCATTAGTGAGCTGTATGGCAGGATCTCATTTACTTTGTGCTGTCTTGCCATTGGATTGTGAGCACGTTAGGACCCAGGCTGGATTTCAGGTGCAGGAAGAAGGATGCAGTCACATTTGATGACTGTTTCTGACTGACGTGATAACAGAAGTCATTTTTCATAGCAACAGCTACAATAGCAGCAAAGAGTTACAGCTGTCTAATTCAACTAACAGGTTAAAGACCAGGAGCTTTCATCAAGGCTTTTCCAGTTGTGGAAATTATTATTATTTATCACATCATGAGCCTCTTCCCTTTCTGGTCACACAGCAAAAGCGTTTGATCTTCTGGGTTTTAGAAAGCCAGATTTGTTGATAGGATGGCTTTATTCTCACATTGTTTGACAGATTTTGGAAAATCAGCCTTGTTCGCAAATTTTTATGTTAAATGTTTGGAATGTCCATAAAGGGTTCAATGAATGGAGTAGTCATTTTGCATTTTAGAGACAAAGAAAAATGTTTGAAATGGAAATAAACCCACATTTCTTTCAAAAGTAGAATGAATGCCATATGTGATGCCTCAAATATTTCATAAAAACATAAATAGAAATGTTAGGAAGCTTAAAAACTGTACTGAAGAATAGATGTCCTGAATGTGGAGCCACAACAGTTTCATATATTGGCATTTAATCTCTGCCACTAGGTTTCCGTTGCTAGTATAGTCATTTCCATAGCAAGTTTTACGAAGAATATTGAAAATATTGTATGCTGAAATAGTAAGTTTTTATATGGAACAGGTTGCCCAAGGAGGTTGTGGATGCCCCATCCTTGGAGGCATTCAAGGCCAGGCTGGATGTGGCTCTGGGCAGCCTGGTCTGGTGGTTGGTGACCCTGCACATAGCAGGGGGGTTGAAACTGGATGATCATTCTGATCCTTTTCAACCCAGGCCATTGTATGTCAGTGGGAACTTCTGGGACAAAACCTGGGGGGTTGGAAATGTTCTCTCTCTCTTCTGAGGCCAGTCACTCTTCTCAGACATATCTCTGTAAGGTTTTACCCTGTGGTGGACACTGCAGATGAGGGCTGTAAGGGGAAGGTCCCACATCTGTCTCTGAGGCACTCTCCTACAACTCTTAATACCAACAAATCTACCACTCTTTCTAACTTTAAGGAAGGACTGTTTCTCCCTAGAAATGAATTCTTTCTCAGAGCAAAGATATCACCAGCTCCTTGTGTCCTCTGGGGACTTGTCATATAACAAGCTCAGGAAAGCAACCAGGAAAGCACACAGGCTGAGCAGACGGGTGAAGCCTCCTTCTCACAGCAGCATCTGTTGTTGTGAATAAGAGTATCTGTCACGGTTCATTTGGGCCTCTCAAATTTACAGGAAATCTATGAACACCAATATGAAAATGTGTGCCGTGAATGAACAGTTTCTCATTGCTTAGGAAGGAGACTGCTGCCTGAGAGAGCTTCACATCAAGTTACGTTACACTGCATTCATGCTCATTTTGGAAATGAAGAAGCAGTCAGAAAAGTAACAATTAAAGCAACAAAATGATGAAAAATATTATCCACTTTAGATCTACTTAAAGTTGTCACATTGAGTAAACATAGTGTAGAAAGAACAGCTAGGAAATGTAAATGGTTCTTCAGTAAATTTGTGTTAGTCCAAACAGCTATTTCAAATGAGGTCAGAAGGGTGGACTTTCAGTGTAAGAGAGTCATCCAGACTTTACAGAAGGTACTATACACACACCGGACCCTTCAAAGAAGAACAAAACATTGTTGACAGGCAATTTAAACAAACACTGGATTGTCAGTTAATCCTTATGACTGCATGGCAGATATTTATTTTGAACCATAGATCACACTAGTTCACATTGTTTATACTTTATTTGATATTAATGTTTTTAATATCCAAGTAGCACTGGAACACAGACTAAAGAGAATAGGTAGTATTTATCTACATAAGCCTCAATGCTGCTGTGAACAGTGGGTGGTCAAACAAAAGGCTTGGTGGTATGAATGTACTTAAAGCTAAACTGCTGCAAGCAGTGCCTAATAAACATGCAAAGTCAAGGTACTCACTCTTGCACTGGTGTAAATTTGGAATAGTTCCAACCAGTTTAAGTGCATGGATCAGATTTACAGCACTAGAAAGGGAAGATGAATGTGGTCCTACTTTGGTTGTGAAGGAAGAATCTGTTATTTATCTTCTCTCTACAACAAAGCATTCCCAAATGGTGCCTCCCGAGATCTTGAAGAATTGAAGTTTAAGCTGCTGATTTCTGCACACAAATGGGTAATATGCTGCCACTGCTGCCTCCAGAGGGATAAAACCAGTGGTAGTAACATTCATAAGCAATGCAAAGTGGAACGAAAAAGAGAGAACAAGGCAGAAGTGATCGCTCTGATGTGGCAGGGTAGAAGAACAAGAGCTAAAGTAGATGTACAGGAAGAAGAAATGCACCATTTGGTTTGGGTATGTGTGTTCTTCCTCTCTTTCCAATAACCTCTATGCAGTGTGTGCTGCAGGGAGAAGTAAGGAGGAAGAGCACAGGGCACGGGGCTGCAGGAGACACTAAGGAGCAGCAGGGCCATGGCCTGGGGTTGGGTGCTGGTATCTCCAGCCTTTGGGCATGCAAAGAATATCTGAAAGCACAGTAAGTTAAAAGTAATGAATTTTAGTGTTTACACCTCATCAGTTCAGGGTAGCACACACACACACACACAAGGCTGCCTCCTGGAGCTCTGCAAAGGGTTTCTCAGTAAGGGCGTTCTACAAACTGAATGCTCCCTCTTTCTATCATCCTATAGCATCCACTTAGTGTCTTTACATCTAAACTCTGCATCCACTGGAATTCCCACAGTGAGAAAGCGATCATGGCTGCATAGCTGTCTTTTCATGCTTTGTTAACAGATGTTTTATATTCTATAAATACCACCTCATACTTTGCCCCTTTTCTACAGTGCCACTAGTTTATTGGGAAATCTAAAGCCCCATCAGTCCTTTAACTCCCTTTTGACTCTGAATCCAAAGTAAATAGCATTGCATTCAGAAAGATTGTTTGAAGGATTAGGTTACTCAATTAGAGGGATTTATTCTACCTTACTAACTTCCCTGTAAACATTTTCATTTGGATTTTCAAGGACAGAAGTCCGTTCTCATAACAGGCACAGGCAATGCTTCGCATACCATCTGACATTTCTTTATGTGGCTTGCTGTAATCAGAATTGAAAGCTTCTCTTATCAACTCAAGTGCTATCATCAACTATGATATCAACCCATGTCTCTGTTAACATATCTATCTACACATCTACTTGGGCTCCACTCATTACATGCTCTACAGAAATGGGAAGAGTAGGTGCTGCTACTATCCTTAGATAGAACAGCTAAGTATTGCTAGCCAGAGAGTGAAATACAAATATAATCTGGAGAACACTGACGTGGTAATCACAAGATCACTTACTCAATTTCTTCCTGTGTGATGACCATCATGCCCTGGAAACCACAATGTTCAAAGTTCAAGGCAGCTCTAACCTGAACAGTATTGTATATTCAGAGTTCCCTGTGTTAGCTAAGCTCTCTAATAGTGTTTGGAGGGCTTTCTTTACAGTTCTCAAAGATTGATAGCTTTTAAGGTCAAAAGGAATCATTATAGGGGTATCATCCAACTTCCTCTGTAACGTGGGCTACAGCCCTCCCCTGAACTAATTAACTGTAGTGGAAGGCAGTAACAGAATCCCTGTTTGCACAGTTAGCACTCAATAAATACTAAAATGTAATACCTATGGTAGATGATGAGGAGCAAGAGTCTCCTGGTTGAAGCCTGGATGTAGCAGCCGGCAGTCCTGAGCTCAGGTCCTCTCCCAGATGCTGAAAACTCCCTGAATGCCTGCTGCAGTCTTCATTTCTGTCTCTGCTGCATGTCTCTGTAACTCTTACCCCTATCACAGTGCTCATACTTGCACAGTGCATTTCAGACTTTGTAAAGTAGGTGCCAGGCAGGTACAAGATGCTTGTGTTCAGACAGTGCCTTTCAGCACAAACTAACCCCATTCAGCAGGCTTCTTGTTGGAGGAAATCTGAAACCTCTAATAGTTGAAGGATGACACTTCCAAGTCACTTCCATGTAACTTCAACATAAAGTATCTAATTGCAGGAAAGAGCATTTGTCCTACTCAAGTAATGTTCAATCTATTTTCCTGATTCCTTTACTTCAACCTACTAGTGCTAATTCACTGGCTTTTGTATTTTGACTATGTACATCATATTCATCCAGCAGGCTATTAAAAAGGCTTGAGAAGTACTTCACAGAGTAGTGCCAGAGTATTTGCCAAGGTGTCAGTTTCAGTGTGAATTGAGCTGTCCTTTGCCCAGAATTTCCCATTCTTGTAATAATTAACGTTGTTATTGTTCTATGGTTCTATGAAAAATACAGACATTCTGTTTTTATGAGACAAAAGGACTGAATAGAAGCAAGAAAATGTCTTAAACAGCCACATTTTTCTGCAGTTCCTACCAAGGGTGGAAAGAATCAGCAGGTGTCCTGTGTCACCCCAGGCTCCTATGTAATCCAGAGATACAAAGCTGCATGGACACGTGGTACAGAGGGGAAAGAAAAGTCAGAAAGAGGTAAAAGAGATAGGAAAGGAGAAGTGGGAAATAAGTCTTTTTGCATTGCCAAGCAGCACAATAGCTTAACAAAGCTTGCCTTTACCTCTCCCCAACATTTTTTTGATTTTTTTTGTTTTGTTTTGTTTTGTTTTGTTTTGTTTTGTTCTACTGATCCAGTAAATAATGCTATTTGTGTTAACCCTAGTCTGACGTTGATACAGTGCTGCTGCTTCAGTATTAAATGTCATGGCACTGCTAATAATTTTTTTTTTTGAGATTTAGGTTGGAAAGATTTATAGTAGATTCCTTAGCCAGCAAAAAAGAGTTGCATAATGACCTTCTATGTGTGAGATGTGTCCATTTTACCAAACTCTGAACAGGAAACCAGTGGACATCATATCAACAGCAGAGAAAAAAATACATGGCTCTCAGGGGAGCACTCAAATGCTTGGTGGTAGGCATGTGTATAACTTTTGCGTAGTCAGGAGCTTACACAGTAAAAACAATTATTTTAGAGTTAAGATGGGTCATCCATTCAAGGTTAAGTTAACCTGTCATGCGGGGCAGCCAAATTTGCGTGTCATTTTTGGGACAGCAAGGTTCCCCATGATAGCGTGCCCCTTTTTCTTTATTCCTGAAAATTATTTTTAAAAAATTGCCATTGGTTTTGCATTTTCTCCTCACGAACAGATGTTTCTTCAATTCATTCTTACACCTCCACCACCCACTCAAAAGCTTAAGACTTTACGTATTGTTTGTACCAAAGGTCTGCTTAACTCAGTGTCAGTTGCAGATAGGTAAGGAAGAGTATGTGGAGAGAGTATATATATACAACTCACAGGAAGCAACCCATCCCTTAGTATGTTTTCAGTTACCAGGAGTAAGAGTTTAGGGGTTTCCTGATTCCCTGGTTAAATATAAACTGTTATACTGATGGAGCACTCATTTAGGAGCTTGTCTGGTCCCTTTATGAGCCAGTTTGACTTTCTCAACATCCTATATCAATGAACACAATAATTTAACTACATGCTAGATCAAATCAGAATGTGCCTAAATTACACGTCTGTCCCAATCAGTGATTTCTGACATGGCAATTATTGGGACTTTTTCCTGCAAACATTGCTTTCCTGGACTTGGGTAGCCAAACTCTGTTGATCTTTGGGGCACGTTACAAGCCTATTTTCTTCCTTGGGCATTTGTGGTTTTTTGAGAAGTCAAGAGCAGTTAGAATGAGAGGAATGAGGACTATTAGTGGGTTGCTTGTTCTATTTTGTAATGTGGATCTTGGTTACTTCAATCTGGAATTTTGTTGGTCTTTTTGTACAGAGTGATCCTTGAAAATGCCCAACCTCACAGAGGCAACTCTTTCAGTCTGAAAGAGTAAGGATAAACAAATAAATAAATAAAGGGCTTCCTTGACATCTGGGTTTGAAGTTAGCAGGCAGCATACCGAACTGAGAAGCTGTCCTGGGGTGTGTGCCAACAGGGTTGGTTGGCATCAGGCACTGTTCCCTCTGTTCTATCACGTTCCCAAGGGGCTACTGACAGCCTCCAAGTGCACAGTACTTTAGAAACACATTGGCGTGGCAATGAATGTTAAGGCTTTCTTTGCTTGAACACTTATTCTATTATTGAAAAGCTCCATGTTAAAAAGAAGCATTTGTCTTGAAGAAAAAACATTTTACCGTTCCTCATCTGTTTTTACAAATCTGCACTTACTCTGGCAAAGATATCCACTGTCATTTTAAATGAAAACTGACTGAATGTTACATCAGTTTAAAATTAACTCATACTGCAGTTAGAATTTATTGTAAGGCAGCTGGTTTTTATTCTAATTTTTTGAAGAGAACATATGGATTATGACAGAACCTATTAAATATCTCTGGAGCGTATCTGGGAAGCTGCGTTGCTTTACTCTGAGCTCTATCATTGAATTTCTGTCTGAATATCTCAGTCTCCTGTAGGCTCCCATTAAGTTACACGAAGATAGAAACCAGAAAACCATTTCTTCAGTAAGCTTGAAAATACAGCTGGGTAAATGGCAGAGTTTGCTTGCTAACTCTTTGTCTTACTTATTTAGGTGACATCTGAAATTAGTTCAGGTTGTTCTTTTTCTTGCCCCAGTTAATCCAGATGACACGTGCACAGTTGAGTGTGTGAACTAGAGAGCATCAGCTCTTCACCTCACCTCTGCGCTATCTGCTACAGGAGATAACTTATTACAGGGGGCTATCTCTTGGAGAGATTAATGGCCTGACTTACGAATGCTGTTATTAGATTGCTTGCTGCTCCTAAAGCTTATGGCAAATGTATTTCTGTCACTTGGCTCACTTTATTGTGTTTTGGTAGCACTGTTTTCATATTCAGCAGGGCAAACAGCCCTAAGACAGAACCCAGCTGTCGTCCTGCACTTGCAGGACAGACAGTTTGAGCAAATGGGGAAGTGAAAACAGCTCACTTGGTTGCAGTTGGGTGGGAGATGCTTAGGCGAGCTGAAAGCAATTACCTGGTGAGGAATTTGTTGAGGAAGCTGCGGTTACTGCCCTCCTCTTCTGAGGAGCTTTAGCAACCACAGTGGTCAAGATTTCAGGTTTTACTTTAATTGCTGGGAGAACCTTTAACATGAGGGAAGGAGAAGTATTGAGTGTGTAGGCTGTGCATGTGCATGTTTTAAATGCCATTCAATAAGCTTGAAGTGCTCTGTGCTATAGCAGCTCAGATACTTTCTTACTCAGAAAAACTAGGAAGCAGAAATTCTGTTGAAAGAAATTTTACCGAAACACATTAACATCATTCACTTGTTGGCAGCTGACATTATGAATATTACTGTTTTCTGTTTTCAAAGAAGAAAACGTAATCTTTCATTTTTAATTTGCAGAATTAGTCAAAATTCTTAACTGTTTAAATAAGATTTGTTTTATAGTATACTTTCAGGATTTGAAGGGAACTTAAAAGAAAGGAAGGGACTGACTTTTAACACAGTCTAATAATGACAGAGCAAGGGAAAGATTTAGGTCAGATGCTAGGAGGAAATTCTTTACTCAGAGAGTGGTGAGGCACTGGCACAGGCTGCCCAGGGAAGCTGTGGTGCCCCATCCCTTGAGGAGATCAGGCCAGGTTGGATGGGGCCCTGGGCAGCCTGCGCTGGTGGAGGACAATCCTGCCTATGGCAGGAGGCTGGAACTAGATAATCTTTAAGGTCCCTTCCAACCCAAGCCATTCTACGATGTGATTCTACACTTTCTATTACTGTCAGGTAACAAAGACACTGGATCTGTAAACACAAACTTCACAGTTGTGGCTGAGAGTTTCTGCTGCACTTCATGCGTATGTAATTCAAACACAGCATCTGCTGACACTGAAGGCAAAAAATCATTAAAAATTCATGAACTATATTGTTTTTAATCTTAGCAATGTTTTGAGTACTTAACATGAGAGAAAGATATATCAACAATAAACATACAGGAAAAGAGATTATTAGAAAAGTATGAAGAATTCAGAAGGAAATTAATGACAATTTGAGTACGTGAAGATTCTGTGGAGATGAAGCATCAGTGAAAAATATAGTTTACACTGACCTGTAAAACACCACTTTTGGCACTGATTAGCTGTTTGTGGCTTGAACTGGAGAAGTAAATGAGACTAATACAACTAGCTTTGTGATCACATCCCTTTCTGGCAAAAATTGCACTTGCAGAGAGGCAGGCAGAGAACCAGCATATCTGGAAACTCAATTTTATAAATGTAACAACATGCTTGTGAAGATCTGCTAAGTGAAAATAATTCAAATTTGCAAGAAGAATAGCAGAAGACAAAGGAATGCTTTCTCTTGAGGAAAAAGAAAAAACCGTCTTAGGAATGAAACTCCAAGAAAATGGTGTGCTAAAAAGAAGTAAGGATACAGTGTACTAACTTATATGTGGTCAATGGAACTACTGCTGTTGGATGAAATTTCTAAATAACACTGTAGTAGTACTGTTCAGAATTCTATTTTTATGGTATCAATATTTAAATGAGGTGAAAATTACTTTTTTCTTACGTATATAGAAGAAGATTCCAAAAGTCAGTTTGATCTTTAAAGTATTCCCTGCTGTGCGTCTTCTTTCTCTGATATAACTGATCCAGAGATTGTGATTGAAAGCTAAAAAGTGAAAGATTACAATGAATGCAACAGTTGGTGACCTCCCCATGTGATCAAGGTGATGGAAATGCATCAAAACATTTATATTATAAATCCTATATTCTCTGTGAAGAAGCTGGAAACAGAAAGATGAAATGAGATTTTTCACATTTTGTAGTATTACAAATACCTCCAGTGTTATCCTGACTAGAACATCTGCCCTCCCACCACCTTCTTCAGTCGCAGACCAGCTTCCCAGACCAAGTGTAAGGGAAAGACGAAACTTTGTATTGAAAAAAGCAACAGTTTTTTGGAGTTACATTTTCAATAGATCAAAAAAATCCTAAAATATTTTAATAAAACACCATCAAGTAATCCAGTCACCCAAGATCCTTTCAAGATCAAGATCCACTTAATCAAAAATTCAGGTTTTTGTAGTCACAAATCTCCTTGCTTCCTCTTCCATGAACAGAGCATTCTCTGCTAAGGGTGAAAGCAACTTCAGAAGCAGGATGAAAACTTATCGCTGTTCTCCTGAGCCACCTTTGGACCAGAAAGAAATAGAAGGGTTAGAATCTTTCCTTGCTTCATCCAAAATCACATATGATCGGAAATAGTTTTGCCCATTCTTTGTAAGTTGGCTTTTGTATGTTTACAAGAATGCAAAGTTGGAATAAGATTGGATGGAGGGAGATACTGGGATGTAGAGGAAGAAGTATTTCCTTTCCCAAGTAAAAGTATATTATGATTCTCATTAAATTTCTCTTAAAATTCTCCACTTCACTACGTCAGACTGCAGATAACAAGATGAAAATATGATTGTTTAAGGCAAACAGGCACATATGTGAAACTATCAGTTTCTTAACTTGCTTTTAATCTTCTCCCTGCCTGAGAGAACTACTGAAAGAAACTCAGCCTTGGCATGGCAACTGGAATTGCACCAGTGCCAAAACATGAGTTGTGGATCTTTATTTCTTAGTTCTGTTCTAACTGTTCTCAAAGTGGCTTTCCATACAGTGATAGGTAAGCAGGCATCACAGAAATGAAAAGTAAGTCCTCCTTGCTAGAACCTCTATTTCTTTCCTTGTATGTCCCTACATGTCTACTGAAGTTGGTGACCCCTTCCCCACTGCAGCTGTAGAGATACAGACCTCACTGAATGGTATGCTTAGTAGGTGCAAGACAACTCCTAGGCTGTCTTTGAGACATGTAGATCATTGTGGATCTCAGGAATGGCTCTGTGAATGGAGATGAGGAAAATAGACATTATGCTATTTTGCTTACAGACTGTTACAAATTCTTTCTCTTTTTCTCTTTTTTTTTCTTTTTCTTTTGTTGTTGTTGTTGTTGTTTGTTTGTTGTTTGTTTGTTTGAGGTACAATTGAAGTTTTAAAATTCTATCAACAGGCCTTTTAGAAGTTTTTGTCTCCATCCAAAGCTAAG
Source organism: Lagopus leucura (assembly GCF_019238085.1). Lineage (NCBI taxonomy): Eukaryota > Metazoa > Chordata > Aves > Galliformes > Phasianidae > Lagopus > Lagopus leucura. The sequence goes on along the minus strand of NW_024962263.1, from coordinate 59,744,518 downwards.
CCTAGCTGTTGTACTTGCTAATTCTAAGGGCAAAATATCATTTGTTCCACAAGACTCTTTGACTCTTTTTCTTGTTTGACATGTGTTCTCCAGTGGGAATTCTATCACCCTTTGATTTAATTCTTCCAGATGTTTCATGCATCCTATTATGAGCCTCTTCAAAGAAGGAATAGTCACTCGACTAGAAAGCAATTGCATTTTCATTGTTCCGGGGAAAGTAATAATTTTATGCTAGGAAACAGGAGCAAAAATGTGTATGGGTAGTTGAACATATATGTGTCTATATCTATATATATAAATCAGTAATAAAGAACTCCCTAAAATCTTGTCAGTTAAGCCCAATGGAATTATACTACATTTAAGCAGTAAATACATACATTAAAAATACATTCTAACTGAATGTAACACTATCCTTGGGAATGGAAGATTTAGGGCTTTTAACTTCTCCCCTTTCCACATAATGATTTGCTTTGTGTTTATAAAGGGGTGTTGTTACAAAGAGGGGTAGTTTATTGCACCTGAAAGTCATAATGCCCTCATGAAAGACTGTAACAAAATAGACATATGTAGAACAGATTTTGATTTCCAGCATTTAAAGTGTTATTACATTTCAAATAAGAAAAGTCAAAAGCGTAGCTGAATCTTTGTGCTCACTCATAACTTACAGAGTAACGAATTTTGAATGTTTCCATATTGGCTATTTGTATCACCTACTGTCAGCAAACTCAGTATTCACATAATTCCTCCTCTACTACAGTGCTTTTTTCATCTTTGCTATATAACTATTATTATTAGGGATTATTACCCTTTCCTAAATAATTTATGACCTCTAGGTTTGGTAAGAAGAGCTAATTAGAAACTTTTTCAAATAACTTTTTGACAAAGTTATGCCTTGCCTGTTCTTTTTTCATAGAAATCACAGCTTCATTTTTTGTTCTGAATGTTCATTGAGTTAATCCTGCTCATAACCCTTCACAATTCACTGGCCTACATAGCCTCAGATAATTGATTTTAATTATTTTGAGGACACTCTTCAGTTCAAGAGACTCTTCCTCTTGGGAATCTTGGAAAGGCACAAATGTTCTCAGCAAACACTGAAATTTCTGCTCATATTATATTCATAACAAGCAATCTGAAAATAAAAATTTTCTTCTTCTTTTGCCTTAAAAAAGCCAAGCAGAGTAGTTATCATAACTTCTATTACTCAGTATGTCTCCAGTTTCAGCAACATATTTCCAACAATGTCACAAGAATATAAGAGAGCAGATTTTGCTGTTGTTGAGTTTCACCAGTAAATTTGATGAAATCATACTTGTTGTGTGATTCTTTGGTTCAGCATCCCTTATGACCTGATGATTCTTCAAGCAGACAATGCACCCTTCATTTCTATGTCCTAATGTGTGAGACAATGAATTTGTAATTGCAGAAATATGTGCTGAAATAGTTGTGCTCATCCTTCATGTTGCTGTCCCCTGGTTACCCTGATCCTGACTTCTAGGGTATGAAAAGGACCCACCTTTCAATCATCAATATGAGAAAGGCAAAAGAGTTGAAAAGCTGAAGTACAAATATCTCACACAGAAAATGCTACGATTAAAACCAGAAGATGGAAGGAAGCACATTTTCATGGCCCACACAGTCTCTGTCAGTTCAGCACACAATCGTGTTGAAAATGAAATTGGACTGGTTTTGGCCAAAGTGGTTTATCTGACATTTACTGATATTTCTGTGAGATTCACGTTCTCAATACTGGTCTTTAGGAAAGATGGTAGTGCTAGACAAATGTTTGTCCATGTAGAAATAGAAAGAGGAGACTTGGATTTAACTAACCTGAACTAGCATTTGAAAAACTGCAATTTAGCACTGCATCTTCAGGTAGTCGCATCTCAAATAACGTGCCCAGGTTCTCACAGAAAATTCAACAATTAACCCTACAAATATCAGCATTATTTTGTCTGTAAAAATGTGAAGTAAGACCCACATTTTCTTTGCCCTTACAAAGGAAAAACAAACAAACAAACAAAAAAGCCTTTTAGAAATCTTGAGTAAGTCCACACAGTGTCCCAACAATAAATCAAGGTTGTAGTTTGACTTAGATACAGTAGGAAACAACTGAAACCTTCCAACTGGCAGCTAGGTTGTTATGGATTATTAGGTTCACAAAAACAACTAGATCACAATCTCTAATTACTTGCACGTGGCAATGGGGACCTCTTTAGTCTCCAAAGCTAGAACATAATGCAATCAAATGACTACAGGTGGGACTCAAACTCCTTTTTAAGTCTGTAATTGATCCCTGAAGCAAAACAACAAATGTGGTCTTTGTCACTTGAAGCCTTTCAGCTGAACATCTTTCTTCTTTACTCATAAGTTAATGAGTTTGATAATGTTCATTAACTTAGGTGCTGATCTAATTATTGCCAATAAGGATAGCACAAGTGAGAGCGTTTTTTTATAAGAAAAGAACAAAATGTTGCCTCCTGGAAGGAGCTCCCTGCTAGGCTGCTCAAACACATCAGTCCTTTTTGAAATTTAAGTTTGTGGATTCAACCCATATTCCAATAACTTCTCTGAAACAAAGTTTTCTACCTGGGTTTTTAAAAATACATGTTATATTCACTGTAGGTGTATTTTTATGTTTTCAGGCTCATTTTTAGGGAGGTTTAAGAGTGCATAAGAGAAAATAGTGTCACCCTCTAGCTCTAATGTTTATATAATGTTTTGTCTGATCCAATGTGAATGTTGATAGGCAAGTGACTAGAGGTGGTGTAACTGCAATCATCTAGTTGTATTATTGGGGTACAACCTGTAATTACTTTTCCTTACTAATCTTGCTTTGCGTTCACTTTTCACTTGTTGCTGCCAACAATGCTTTTGTTGTTTAACTTGCAAATTTATTCTCTTGCACTTAGAAGCGATGTTTTGGTTTGATATTAAATACCATATCTTTCCTCTTTTGGCAATAGTTGCTTGTTTCCTGTTTTGTTTTCCTCTGATTTGAAGAAACAGACGTATTTCTCTGAAACCCCAATGTCTCTAAATTATTGCTATTACTCGCAGCTCAGGGTTCAGATGTGATGAGGTTCCATTTTGACAGAAAAAAAAATAAAACTGAAAGAGGGCTCATGAGCTAAATGTTGAGTAAAACAGGCACCAGTAGGGTGATAGGAAAGGGACTATCACATCAATGGATAGTTTCTTTCTTGAGAAGGCCAAGAAGATCAGTAGCAAGAGTCCTCAGTCATCGTCTGCCCCATGTGTACTCAAGCTGATGACTCCTTGCTCTGTGTTAGCAGAGGTTTTACTGTGGTGCAGACAGAAACGGGATGACCGTGTGAACTGAGTAGGGGGTAAAATGAGTGACGTGAGGATTCAGCAGTAATTCTGCATTTCCTTGATTTTGTCAGTTTAAAGTTGACCTCTTAACATTAATGTAGATTTTGTCATTTATTTTTTATGCCTGGTGTACCTGCCTTAATACAGGGACAACAGTTCATGCTGAGTGTTTTATACATAATTTATATCCAATACTAAAACCCTTTGTACAGCTTTAAGGGGTTATAAATTCTCTGCAGCCTAGCGGATACATTAATGCAAAACTCCTGGCCTGCACATTTACTTGACGTGAATTACCTATGCTTCTCCACTCTAGATATTTTGCCAGCAATATTGAAAAAAATAAAAATAATACAACGTATCCATGAGCAATAATAAAAGCCTCCTTCCTGGGAATATTCACATAATAATAATTATCCACTAATGTTTGGATCAGATATTCATTGTTACCTTTTTTTTTATTATCAATAAAGCAGAGCTATTTCCAAGACTTGTACAAAATCCAAAAGTGTAGTTGTGGAGAAGTGTAACACTACAACCAATCTTATCGCACTCCATCGTATCAAGTTAACACACTGAGATCTGTTATAATTTGTTTGTTTACATTTTGTCTATGAATAAATAAATGCATTATTATGATACATTAAAGTCAACATAGGAGTACTCAGTTGGATTCTGTGAAGTTAAAGCTATAAAAACATCCAATATATCCTCAATACCTCCTTTATTTGGATTCCTACTTGGGTCTCCTGCCTAAGAAATTTCCATATGGATGTGCAGGCATGTTTCTGACCTGATGTGGAAGTAGGGAGACCAAGTAGCAGATCCTTACTGTAGCCATGATAAAAGGCATGAGAAGCAAAACTGGGCTGCATATAATGATTTTGACGGCATTCAGATGCTCCTATTGTAGGTGGCAGCTTGACATATGAGGATCTGATTGCTGTTATCCAAGCTCTGTGCTTTCTTCTTCCTCCATGAGATGTGTATCAAGATCACGGCCTCCCTGTATTTTCAGCAATGGCTTGCTCCTATCAAAAGCCTGTCTGCTTCTGGAGCTTTCATTCTGTACCAGTGAGCCAGCTTTCTTCTTTTGCAAACAGAAAAATAATGAACCCAAGAAAGCCACAGTGGATACTTTGGAAGCCTGAGCATCATTATTGATATTATGCCTTCTTGTAAAGACTGTAAGAAATCTTTAAGGTTTAAAAAGTCAGAGCTTCAATTTTACATTTGAATGAAATAAAACAGAACAAAAATGAAATGAAAAATAGATTTCCTTATGCATGTAGCTTCTCCTGAAACCACACAGGAGATTTGACCAAACACCGTCCAGAAGTATGCTATGCTATGGGCAATGTTTCCAATATGCCCTTAGTAGCCTCTCCTCCAGATGCACACCAAACAAAATACACTTTTCTTTATTATTTATTAGCTCCTGGTCCATCATTCTGAGGTTACAGATCTTTACGAAATACATAAATCTACTGGTTAGGCAATACAGTCCAACGTTTCATGCACTGTGGCTTGTAGTAAAATGTACACAGAAAAGTCATCACTGAGAGCAGGGTTAAAATAATATTGCTGTGTTTGCCAGAGAAATTGTTTGTTTGGTTTTCTGAAGGGCAGAACAATTGTTAAGGCTGTTGTAAACTGAATCAAAATACATTTCAGCAGAGTTACATTTCATTGAATCATTTGTGACTGCTTTGATTAATCACAGATGTGCTAATCAGATTTTTTTTTCCATTTCTTATTAACAGTAGTACTTTTTTTTTTTTTTTTTTCAGGACCTCATTTTCCTTATTTGCTGGTGATAATATAAACTCAACTCAGGGGCTGACTATGCAGGCTTGGCAGTTTGCAGTCACTGCACATAGAAGCAGGTAGCCTCTGAGTCTGTTTGTTTTAAACTGTCTGTGATGGTTGCTATCTGGCAGTGAGATGACAGATCCAGGTCTCATGTTATACAATTGTTATAACGTAAGGAAAATTTGTAAAATCTCTTGAAATAGGATGACTTTCCTCTGCCATTACACCCCACCAAACACTAAATAAAATCAGAATCTGCCCTGTGTGTTTAGTAAGAACTCCTCCAGAAAATTAATTAAGATCTAGGGTTTTAAAATGTCACCAAAATATATATATGCAAGAGATAAAAGGAAAAAGTGACTTTGAGGTTACAGTCAATGCTTAAGTTAATTTAAGTCAATTCTGTTTATTTTACTGACAGGCAGTGAGGGGTATTAGATTTCAACACATCACACACCTGCATCTTCAGGGTTTGTTTGCTTTCCAACCCAGGAACTCTTTCAGTAGACAATAGCAACAGTCAGTAAAAGCATGACATTTTCTAAGCTAAAATGAATGGAAGTCCACATCTTAGTTTCTAGAGTTTAAGTAAACATTAGAGACCACGGGAGAAATTTGGGATATTGCAAACAGCCTATAGTTATGCCTTCAGGTTGCGTTGAAAGCGCATGAGTTAACACCAAGGTGTGATCAGTAAGTGCTGATTGTTTGCCACTGGGCTGCTGATGAAAGTCAGGTTGTCACCTTTAGGTTTTTGCATGCCTGCTTTAACACAGAATTAATAGAAGTTACAAAACTTTTCAGGGAATTAAAAAATATCAGCAAGTACTAATAGGTTTTTACTTCTCTTTCCTCAAGTTGCTTACGTGTGAGGTTTGACCTCCTGAAGTCAGTAAAAGACCTCAGTTTTAATGAAGCTTTGAATCTGCCCATGCAGTAGCCAAGGAATGTGTGTCCAACCTTTTGGCTTGCCTGGGCTGCATGGAGTGAAGAGGAATCATCTTGAGCAGCATGGAAAGTAATGCCTCCTGCTTATTTCCACAGAAACTATGTCAGATACAAAGAGCACAGTAACACCACTGGATAGAGCAAATACTCATTCTGTGTAAAAATAAATTCTACAGTAGCCAACAGCATTTTCTGCATTTGAGCAATCGGCACATCAAAATGTCTTCTGCTGCACAATTTGAACACTGAAAAACTAAACGAATACACTAATGGACAGTTTATGTATTGCATTGTGATTTTCAAATCTCTATTTTAAATAAAGTAGGCCGTGGAATCTTCATTTTATTCAAGTAGTAGTGTATATAATGAAGGAAACAATGTAAACATCATTACAAAAAAATCCCCTTCTCATTCTTTAACACACACAACACTGTTCTGTCCTTTTCCCAGCTCTGTAAACTCTATGATTTACCACTCTGGTTTTCAGTGAGAAAATGAAGTAAAGCTAATTTTTTGTCTAATATAAAATGAAGTGTTAATCTCCTGACTTGAATAAGTTTTGGAAATTTCACTATTTTAATGATACGGAAGTTTCTTATTTTTTACACTGATATAGCAGATGATGTTTTGCTTTGTTTTTTTTTTTTTTTTTTACAAGTTCTCTTTTTAATCTTTTTAAGAAATAAAAAACTTCTGTATCTTAATTTTTAATTCTAGAATAACTAATAAGAGTAAAGACAATTATAGAACTGTGTACATAAGTAACAAATATGTATTTTTTGATGTTACTGAACATTTTAGCATTGAGGTAACCTAAACATTGTTTAGTGTTATTACTACACCCTTCAGGTCTGTTTGAGATTACACAGGGAATGAAAGTCTTTGTCATGTGCATCTATGCCACTTGTAAGTAAATATTCATACTCAGTTCTATGTTTCTATACTCACATACAGCATTTATTCTGCTTATAAAAACTGTTTTCTTTTTGCTTTATTCAGTGCTGAAGCCATGTATCTGTATAGTATTTTGTGACAAAATGACTGACTATACAAAGGAAGATCAAAATGATCTTAAGAGTTTACATTATTCCATTCAGCAGAAAAGGACCCAATAAAAGTTTATGATGAAGTTCTAGAATATAGAATCTGAGAAATGTGATAAAAATCCTTTGCTTACTCAGAGGTGTCAGGGCTTCTTCAGACTCTTCAGTGAAGGCCAATACAGAACAAGTACAAAGATTTTTTATTTATTAGGATAAGTCTTAAGCATTGGTTGAAAGAAATGGTGATTCACTTGGTTTTAGGAGTCATTCAGGTGTGGATAACACTTCACAGATGTTTTACAAATGCATTAAATTAAAATTGAACTTCTGTTTTGCTTGATGACAAATAAGGTGAAGATGACTGGAATAAAACAGTGCTGATACACCTTTGTGTTTGAAATGGGCAAAATGAAGTAATCCTGGAGAAGATGCAATGATTACCAAACTCAACAAATGTTGAATGACTCCTCCAGCTAGGAATGAAAGAAAAAAAAAAAAGAAATTCTAATATCTGTTTAAAAAAATGAAGCCACAAAATCTGAGTAGAATTGTTGGGAACGCAGAACACTTAACAAAAACAGAACAGAAGCAAGATGGAGTACAGATATCTTTCATTAAGATACTATAAAGTACCTTAAGTACTTTAAGGTACTAGGTAACAATGAATTTAACAAAGCCAAAAGCCTACTCATCAGTGTTTGTACAGAAAAAGAAAAGCAACAAAAATCCTAACAGAACAAAAAAAACCTGAAGTGCCACCAAAAGCAAGGTCCAAATCCTAACTTCTAACACCTTACAAAAATGACCCATGTATGTATGTATGTATGTATGTATGATATTATATAACAAATAAGTAAATATAAAAGCAACAGCCCTTATAAAAAAAAAAAAAAAAAAAAAAAAGCCTCTAAAATAAGGCTAATTAAGAACAACAGAGCTGTCTCAATCAATGATAGAAGACACCTGCTTCAACAGCTGAAGACAGTTGGTCACCTATGCCATAAATAAAGGGCTTGTAAATAGTCTAACCTGTGTATATTTATGCTCCTTTAGAGGCAAGGTGGGGGGTAAAGGGGTGAGTTATTGGTGTCTTCTTGAATTCATACTATTAGCAAACTTGTTGAGGCTCTATTTTTGTTTGTTTATTTAGGTTACTGTAAGAATTTAGCAGGCTCAGTCTTATCACTGGTCTTTATGGAGCACTAAAGATTGTTTTGAGTCTCTGAGATACTGTGCTGCTCATCATAATTCTCTGAGCTTTGTTAATCAGCTTTGCTAACCAGGCATCTTGTTCTGTTTGTTAGTTGATATTGCCTATCTAAATAAGGCAGAATTTTCTTATTCTTGAGGTTCTAAATGGCTTCAGCCAAGACTGAACTATGGTTTGGATATGCTGGTACACGTGACTTGTAAGTAGATGCAGATAGGTGCCTACCTAAATTTATTTCTTGTGATTAGGGAATGTCTCATGGGTGAAGTGGTGATTTGGGGGTTGCCTTTGTTTTAAATCTGCTCTATCCTTATCTGTGGTCAAGTTTTTTTGGCAAGCACAAAGTATCTTTTAACTGAGGACATGGTGAAGCAACTAAGTTTTAAATGCAATCAGGATGTTTTCTGTATGCTGCTAACTAGACAAGAAATTTAAGGTCCATAAGTTCTTAGATTACTTTCATTATAATACTAAAAATTATTTCTGAAGATAAAAAGAACTTGCCCAGGAGGTATAGTAGTAGAAGCATAATAACAGAATGATTCAGGAGTATTATAATTATTATTTACTAACCAAACACAATAAAGAGGATGGGTTTGGAAAACACTGACTTTAAAGAGTTTTGTTTATAAATACAGTGTGGATAGGCTTGTTTGGTGGGCTTGAGTTTTAAAAAGCCACTAAAACTCTAGGCTTTTATGAAACTCAAACACATCACTTATCTCCTGAGGCGTTGAGTCTCTTCCCATGTACTGTAGAATACTACATTACTACTAGGTAAGGCATGGATATCCAACCTTCTTGCTCACCTGGGCTGTATGGAGTGAAGAGCATTGTCTCAGGCTGCATAAAGGTTGCTTGACAGGTAACACCTCTTTTTTTCTATGGAAATAACAAATACAGAGAACACAGTAACCCCATATGATAGAGACAATTATCAGCTACATGCCAGTATTTTTCATCCCACTCCCCACCATTTGCTATGCATTTTTGCTATCAATGAACAAGAGACTGTAAGCTGTGCTTGTGAAGAATCTGCAGCAGTGAAAGTGACTGCAGTTGTCACTGCTGAAAGGCACTGCCCACTGCCTCACAGCACTCACGTCTGCTGTTTACTCTCCATAAATGTTGAGTGAAAGTCAGGGAATGTCACTGGGTGTCTTTTTCCTGCATGGAGGAATTCATTAAGATATCATTGCTTCATCCACACATCTACAACAGATACTGGCTTGTCAAGCTGCCCCTCTGCTGCCATCTGTTATGGCTATGCAATATAATGGGGTGCTGTTGGGGAAGTTTTAACCTCTACTGCCATACCACCAATGTCCACCTCTGACATTGTAGGCCAATATAATAAAATAGCAGGCATTACTTTCAGAATAGTACTTATAAAATTTATAATCTAGTTAACATACGCAAGTAGCAAACTTACTTTAATTTTGAATATTATAAACTTAAAAACACAACAAAATCTAGCAGTAGTGATATCCTGGGCCTTGTTTTTGCTAAACTAATGCATCAATGGAAGTGGTTGCAATTCTTAGTTCTCAAGGCATTCATCAGATATTTCAGATGAAATCTTACTTCTCCTGTACTTCATTCTTGAAAGCAGTTGTTCATGCATGCATATCTTGCTAAAGACCTATAACATGAATAAGATCTGACCGTGATGAAAGGGTTATTTTTCTGCGTTAAGAGAGGGCTTACACAAGTTTGGTAAGATGACATGATCAAGTTTTCCTTTGAGTTGAATATCTGATTACAACTCTATACACTCCATTTGAAAACTCACAGGTAATTAATTTATCTTGATAAAAAATGGAGTCACAAATATATCAATAATTGGTAATTTTTCCAGAAATCTTGAAACCTTTTCTCGATTTTATCAGAAGGGGAAGAACAGCTGTGTATGTTTTACTGTTCATGGGACTAGGTTTAATCAGCATGTCAAACTGCATACCATTATTTGCCGTAACTCGATTTAGCACTCTATTGAGCCTTCCCTATGTCCTTGCTTCATCTCAGACAGTGCTGATTGCACACTAATATCCAATTGAGACTGAGTGATATGTGCCTGGAGCTGGGCTGGTCTTCTTGTCAGGGAGAGCTGCTGCTGTGATGGTGCAGGGCAGGGAACAGCCTCAAAGCAAGTGGGGCCAAGCCATGGGTTGGACCTGTCTGGTCCAAAGGCTGCTAAACAGGAGGACAGTGTAAAGGCTCACATGTGTTGACATCCCCACTACTAAGACTGTGTGTGTGTGTGTGCATGCAGCTGGAAGATGTATTCTTGGCTTTCGTTTGCATTCTTTTTTCTACAGCATGACTGCTGTGCATTGAAACTGCTTATTGCAAGTGCCTGAACATGGCCTTCTATATTCTCTTGTTTTCCCATAAACTATTTGAAAAATTTGGTAGATGAAAATGAAAAAAGAATATAGTTTAAGGATGGCTTTAAGACAGTAGGGGTTCTCCTCAGCTATCGCAAGAACTTCCAGAAAGATCCATGGGAAGTTTCCCCTTTTGAGATTTTTTTATTAAAAATATTTTTAATCTGAATTTTATATTAATGCCTTCTTTTGGAAGGGAAAGGGTTGTTTTCATGGCAGAAAGGGCAGAGAAGCAAATATTCTAACATCCATTGAAGTTGAGGAGCAAAGGAGTTCTGAATGTCCTTTGGCCTCCATGTGAAGAGCTACTTGATGCTAAAGTCCCCTTGTTTTCCTTGGACACATGCTGCCACCAGCAGCTACTGGAGAAGGAAATGATATTCCCATCAAGTGTCTCAAAGGTGCTGTTGGAGTCTCCTGCTACTTCTGCTTTAAAATATTCTCTCCAATCTGTGCTTCCTGGAGCTGCCAAAAGCATTGAGGAAGCGGGCACAGCATCTCCTCCTGTGATGGGCGCTCAGAGCTTTCCCCTTCCGGTAGCTATCATGTATTCATCAGTCTGAGACTATAAGGCCCAAAGAGAGAATACAATTACACAGAAATGAACTTGAAAAGCAAAATTATTTAACCATTTTTTTTCTTTATGAACTTGCCATGACTTGCACTCAAGATATTTTCGTGTCCTAAAACGTGGAACAAAGGAGACGAGGAATGGTTGTAGTGGAAACGTGCAGTTCATCTTCTTAAGTTACAGTTTAAAAACAGACAAGAAAGGAAACAGTTACTTTGGATACAGTCATTTCTCAATCTTATCACCATAGCCAAAGAGTACAGCAATATTTGAAATCCAACAGAGAGTTTGGTTATTTGTTTCCAGACAGAGTACAGATGTTTATGTTTGAAGATTTAAAGTTCATTAAATCGACTAATTCTAACTACCTATTCTGTGAAACAGAAGTGTTTTGATTTATATTCTCACTCTCTCCTTGATTCTGTTAGCCTAATTTTCTTCTATTTTGTTTTCCTTTTTACAACTACACAGCTAGAATTTAGTATTTCTTTTCTAGATCATCTTTCCTATATTCCACAACAAGAACACATTTTATTCCCCTCCTCTCCCCTGCACTTGGTCATAAGAAAACATCTTAATTAGCTCAGAGCTGGCTCTTTCTTGCTAACACAAGCTGTTTTTACCAAGGAAACTGGGAAGTTTCCATGTGAGAAATAGCAGATTTCAGCAGTGTTTTAGATACTGTCTCCAGTACACATTTTAGACCCTAATAACGATCTATTGAAGATGTTTAATATGGAATTTTAGAGCGGGTTGCTGATCTAAACAGGAAATAATTATAATATCCAAATCCAGGAATTGTTTTCAGTCATTTCTTGGAAGTTTTGAGTTTTTTATTGATATTGAAGAGTCACTTAATGGAGACTTTAATTTATAGAAGATGAGAAAATAAAAATGCTGGACTTTTACCTATTAATATTCCACAGTTAATTAAATTGCATATGTTTGAAATTAGCTGATGGTCATGTGGAAAGATGTAAAAAAAAATTTTCAAAGAAAAAAATGTCAATGGTGAAGGATGCTAAAAGCATTAACGTGTGTAGAAAGACAGTTATTCTTGTTGCTAAAACTGATTAAGTGTTTAATCTTTTGGTTTTATTCCTTGATTACCTGAGTGTTTTAGTAACACCAATGATGGATGATATTTTTCTGCATCTCTTTTACCTTTGCTATGCAGTGAAGTTCAATCACTCTGTACAAAGGTTAGATCCAGTTAAAACAGTCTGTTAATTATTTATGAGACAGCAAGAAGACCAATGGGACTTTCACTTGTCCTTCTGGAGAAATAATGACACCATTACAGTCTATTTAACACCATGCAAAACAATATCCACAGGTGACCTTGAAAAGCATTGCCAGGTTGGATTTATGGCCATCATGTACCCTCTTCAAGTAAGAATATCAAAGAGAAGCCTAAAGTTAAATCAGTACTTCAAACAGCAGCAGTGTCCTGAGGTTTGATAACAAAATCTCTTCATTTTTCTTTGTTTTATTAAAGAGAGCATATGTCTCCCACAGATCAGATCTGATAACTAATACCGTTTTTTCAGTTCTGGGAGCTTACTGCATACTTCCACTAAGTGCTGTGATATGACAGATAGTGGCTGAGATATTGCCATGTCTGTTGAAACGGTTGAAACATCTGTACGTGGAGAAAAACTTCAGCACTTCATTATTTCGTTGTCTTTGCTCAGTCCTTGAGGCTAATTCTGGATGTAGAAAATTTGAAAGCTTTTTTAGTTCTGTTTTTAGGCCACTGGTATATGTAAAATGAGATACAGTTGTCATCTTCCAGGAATGTGAATTAATTTAAAAATTAAAATGTTTGGAACTTTATTTAATGAGTAACTAATTTGATTGAAAAGCATGGTTTGCCTGTCCTTAATGGTTGTAGATTACACTGAGGTAGATATAATTTCAGTCCCTAGGTGAGTGTGAGAAGATGTGTACATATATCAAAATGGAGAAAATAGGAGGAAATAACTTAATCTAAATGCTGTCACTGAACAAAACAGCAGCGTGTAAGGCACATGCAGCTGTGAAACTGCAGATGGAATAACAAGAAAACAGAATCTGTGCATCTTGAAACAGATGTGAAGTAGAGAGCATGCTCCAAGCAGCTGATTTAAAAAGAAATAAAGGTTGCATTGAACTAATTATAATTGATTACTTACACTGAAAAACTTAAAACAGTTATTTGTATACATTTTCAAGACGTAGACACAGTCCTACAGTCCTAAATGACTGAACAGTATGGCTGCAGTTCCTTCGTGTGATAAAAGATATTGAACTACACATGACAGTTCCAGGAAAACCAAATCTGGCATTTGAGGAAAGCTAAGTGAAAGCAGAAGACACAAATGTAACAAGATGATGATTTATCTTCTATCACAAGCATCTCATTAATGGACTTTTCTTGGCCAAAGGGCTATGATCTTCACTTTCTGTCTCATCTGTTTCTTCCCTTTCCACCAAAGTGGTGCCGGCCATTTTCTCCTCCCCTATAGCAAGACTAGCAAGTGAGAAGTTTTCTCCATTATAAGCTCTCAGTATAAGATTTCGTTCATATGCCACTTCTTTATTTTGTCTTGGACTTTGAGTATGAGCAGCATTAACCCTTAGAGCTTAACTCCACTCCTCCTTTGTGTGGTAAAAAAGCCATCTGCCCATGTGGTTGTTCAGCTCCAGATGTTGCTGCTGCTACATGTTTTTTCCCCCGCTTTACTCCTCTGCCAGAGCCACCAAACTTTGCCTCTCGTCCCATTCAGTCCACTAGAAAGGCTTACAGAACCTCTGCAAACACAATTGTGTTTTTTCCAGAGTGCCTGACACTGTACTGTGAGGGTTTATTATCTGCAAATAGCAATGCGAAATACTCAAAGCCTACCTGAATACTACACAGCAAGAGACTCAGCAGAAATTTTAGTGCCTCTTTTTCCCGTTGAGCATTTAGAAAACCTTCACAGTTTCTGGAAAGGAGGTGCTTATTGAACTACTCACTGGAAGGTGCTTCTGAAAGAATGTTCTGAGGATAAAATTATCAGATTTTGCTTTAGGGCAATACAGAACCTGTATTCATATTTGCCCTTTGCATTTCAGAAGCTAGAACAACCATGTATCCTCCCATAACTCATTAAGAGTAAGGAAACGGTAAGTCATCTCATAATCTTCTCCTCCCTCTTATAAAATCTTTGAACTCTGCATTTTGGATTTCTTTTTACTTTTTTAAATCCCACAGTGAATAAACTGGAGACTGTACACAAATCAAATATTAACACTAATAACGAAGATCACCTGAATTATGAGAACATCTGCCATTTGCCAACTAAACAGCATATAATCTCTATGTAGTTTCCAATTTCCTTCCAGAGATCTATTAAATTCACTGTGTTTTGGTGGTCTTATGCAATTCCATTTTTCAAGTAGATTGCATGTTTTTCAAAAAACAATGTGAAGCAGAGATGTCATTAATTTTATGTCATAAGCACCGTATTTGTGGACTGCTCTTGAAGCCTTCTCACGATCAACCTCTTTCCATCCACTTGAACAACCTGATGCACATTGTCATAAGCAGAGCCAAGGTTTGTAAAATGAAGTATCTGACCAAATGATTTCATCTGAGTTATCAGTTTGGGATGTAGAGTACTTGCTAATAGGGAGCAGGTTCCTTATTTCCTACTGTTCAACATATAACCGGCTGGTAAATGAAGCTTTTGACACAGTCTCTAAAGTCTGGCTATATTCTCCCATCAAGTGATCTCTTAAGTCCTCATTTACCACTTTGATATTCCACTTTGAAAGAAACCAAACTTCCAGGGACCAAAGGACCAGAAGGGAACCATTAGGAGGGGATGTTTGGGGAGCAAATTATCCACACAGACCATCAAATTTCATCTATTCATTTTTATAGGTTCAAGACAAACCTTGATCAAAGAGTCCTTCCCTTCCCCCACCCCTCCAACAGCAGCAATTTATAAAGAGAAACTGATTTTTTTAAGGAATTCTGCTTGTTTATTTTAGGGGGACCGTTACAAAACAGAAGTTCTGCAGAGGCCCTTCCAGTTTCTGCTTTGCTTATTCAAACCAGCATTCTTACCAAAATCAACTACTACTTATTTTTGATCTGCCAGAGTTTACTCCTAAAGAACAGGGAGCTGTTCTGTCTGAGTAGGAGCAGCCACCCTTTCTTTCTGACTAGCAGATACATGCTTTTGGTAATTGAATGCAGCTGCTTTCCTTTTTGGTCCTTCAGCTTTCGAAGGAAATCCCTGCTCCAGGAGATGTCAGTGCCTTCAGCAGGAATTAGGGAAGGACAACTGGAAGGCTCTCCTTTGCCTCCAAAGGCCAGATGCTGTATGATACATTCTTAAATCACTGCAGAGAATGTAGGTATGATATTACAGGAAAATATGATTTCACTGCCTGTCTTTTAGAGTCTAAGTCGATAGCTAATGTTTCTTTAAGTAATGGAGTTTCTTCAAAAGATGGTCTTCACCAGGTGAGATAACCTTCTGTTCTCTTGAATGGAGGTATAAAATGGTTTTGCTGGTGGTATAGCATGTATGAACAAGACCTTTATAGGTATGGCATGATCTCAATGTGGTATTCTGCTTTTTGTCTTGCCTGTCAGCATGATGTCCTTGATGGAGATATCTAGGGACTAGAGGTAAGGGCATCTATGAGCTTACATAGTCCTTCTCATCATAGCATGAAATTATTAATGCATGCAAGATGTCAGATATAGCCATAAAATTAAAGGGCTAAAATGAACACTGAAACGTATTGCTTATTATTTGTAAAGTCACCAGTGAATATAATTTTATGTTGATAGTTTTATGTTTAGATGATGCTTTAATGTGAGCCTTAGGCTTTCATACAAGAGTATATACTTCATCACTGCAAATTTTAGGAACATGATTTCAGAACAAAAGATGGATTCCCTGTAAATACAAATGAATGTCTTGTGGCAGTTAATGGAAGGTTCAAAGTTGAAATAAGGAATTAAGTCACAGGAAAGTTGATAGCAAGAGCAAGACTTTGTACTCAAATTGAGCAATTCTGCAGAGATGTTACTGCACGCACGAGTGACAAGGACGGTGAAAGTGCTGTAACTTCTTAAAACAGATCTTAAATTAAGCAGATAGTTTTATTCTCTCGGGCTACAGATACAGGATCCAGTACATAATGCTCAAAGCATAAACCCAGATCAAATCTCGCTGCTGCAGCAGTATACAAAGAAGTAGAGAATAAGCATGCTGACCGTGCATTGAAGAGAAGGCACTCGAAAGCCCCTATTTACCCTTGTTTCAGGCACGAGTACAGTTCTCAGTGCATGAGTGATGCAAAAATAACTGGAGGATTGCATCAAGCATCTATCCACAGCAATATAAATAAAGATGAGCTGACGTGATGGAGATTAACTGCACTGTAAGCATTCCTGCAGTGCTCAGCAGAATGAGGTGCAAGGGAGAAAAAGGACAAGGGGGTGGAGTAACAGTTCTAGCAAAAGGACACATCACTTAGTCCTGCAAATCAGGATGCCCAAAATTTCATATCATTGAGGTAGATCTGACTGACATGTTGACATCATGCTGTGTAGTCATTAGCTGCTCTGCATGTTCAACGTGTGTCTGTAGTCCAAGAGGTGAATTCTTTCAGTATCTAAAGGGGAGCTACAGGAAAGAAGGGGACAGACTTCTTAGTAAGGTCTGTGGTGGCAGAACAAGGGGAAATGGTTTTAAGCTTAAAGAGGGGATATTTAGGTTATATATAAGGAAAAAGTCTTTTACAGTGAGGGTGGTGAGGCACTGGAACAGGTTGCCCAGAGAGGTGATGGATGCCTCTCCCTGAAGACTTTCAAGGCCAGGCTGGACCAGGTTCTGGACAACCTGGTCTAGCTGTGCATGTCCCTGTTCACTGCAGAGGAGTTGGGCTAGGTGACCTTTAAAGGTTCCTTCCAACTCTAAGGATTCTATGAATCTTCCCCAGATAGTCAGTGGTAGTCTTACTAGGTCAGAATGAGCCAGAGTGCCTGCATATCACTGCTGGCAGAATTTTTCACCTGAATCTATAAGCCAGCTCTTTTTCATTTAGAAAGCTAGGGAGAATTAGGTCAGGCTCTGAAGTATGAGGAGCCTCCACAGCTGCTGCCCTCAAGCCTTTATGGACATCACAGGGACTGCATGGCCCTAGGTGAGGAAAGATCACAGTTCTTGATAACTTATTTATGAGAAGAGAGGGAGAATCTGCGAATATAACAGTAGTGCTTGGCCTCCACTAACACAATTGTTATGGCTGAGAATGATGCTAAATCACAAAAGCCAGAATTTCTCAAAGAGAAATAAGCATTTTTACAATGTTTTTCTCCCTTCCTTTCTCCCTTCCTTTCTCTCTTTCTTTCACAACCTGTGAGAATATTTTGGCTGCAGTAGCAAAGCTGCATACAGGGGGAAAAAAGTTACTAATTCCTTCAGTTTATCCTCTGGCATAAATGTTTTAAACATCGACTACCATTATTACTTTCTGAATTAAAGTATTTCTGCTGAAGGTAGTGATTTGTTTATATTTTTGTTGTTTCTGTCGGCATTTTGCGTTCAGACATTTTTCAGTACTTAATGTAAAATAAATTCACATGCAGATAACTTTGGAGCAGTGCAGTATTTTAAAAACCACATGTTTACAATAACACAGTGAGAGCTTTGAAATCAAAGTAAAGCTCAGGATGAAACTAGGGGAAAAAAAGTTAGTAGTCTGTGTGCTCACAAGTTTGATTCTGCCCAAGTTGGGCCAAAATTCTACTCTTATCAAAAATGACTTAAATCTGGACTTTCCCCAGTATGAGTATAATGGAGATACTTCATGTATGCTTGTCTCAAGAAAAGTAGAATCGGGGCCTCTGTTTCCACTTCTGGTTTATGCAATGGAAAGTTTCAAATGCTGAAGAAGCTGGGCCACGTGGATCAAAGATAGCCATTTATGACTGAAGGTTTTCATCCATTCATTCCATCCATTCAGCCAGTTCTCATTCTTAATTTCTGTATGCTTTGACTTTGTGTCCTTTCTGTAAGCAAAGAAAGATTTGATAGAAGTGTCCCCCTGGCTGCATTCAAAACAGGAAATAGATGGTATGGGATCAGTGCTGAGATGATAAGAAACAGCATTTTTCCTCCTTACATTTCTGACCAAAGAATACTAAGGAGAAAAATATCCTTTATCAAGCCAGATCTTTTGTAGAAAATAAAAACTAGACCAGTGTTCTATAAACATTTCATCTCACTTCAATTCTACCTTAACTGTGTTCTAACAACTTAGTTTGAGAAAGGTGAGAAAAGTTAGCTGGTATCAGCTTAGAGATGCCCCACAGTTTTTAAAACTAACCAAAGAACTAAGAGAAGGCATGTTTACTGTGCGGTTCTCCTCATTTTTAGTCACCACCATCTACTTCATGTAATTTGGAGCTCAGCAGCTGGAAGCTCGGCCTGTGTTCTCTGTTCTGGCCACTTGAGGGAATCAGTCTGTAGCGGTGGTCCGCAATTTTTGCTTCTACACTAAGGAAGTAAGAAAAATTATATTTTTTGCAGAACGTTTTCCAACTTTACTTCAACATTAAAGACATCACAAAGCACCGGCTCAGAAATAAATTACTCCCTACATACTAAGTATCCAGGAAGGGAAAAAAAATGTTGATAAATGAGAGTCTTGGGAGTTGCTAAGTGAGGTCCCTGCACACAATTTATGATCATGCACTCTTGGACTTCAGAATGATTAATATATCTAATTCTCAGTAGAATAAGAGCTGTTTTAGCCCAGGAGAGAACTGTACGTTATTGTTTATAGAAGCAGATAACATCAAAGTGGCTCACTGCTTGTGTTAAGCAAATACAGAATTCTGGGTCAGTGCAAATTAATCCTAAAGGAGTAAGAAAAAGATCTTAATGACTGCTAGATCAGTGTGTTATCACTTTTCATACAACCAAAAATGGTGGAACTGTTGATGAGAATTACAAATGGCCTCACTCACCGCAGCGCGCTGGCAGCTGTCTATTGGCACGGTCACCATTGGGTGCTCTGACCGTTTGTAAACATAAAATTTGCTAATGATGTGTAAAAGATTTAGGCAATTTTCTGAGATATTTGAGCCTTTCCAAAACTGTCTTTTGCAACAAACATACATCATGTTTTATGCTACAGTTAGCTGAGTGGACTGAGAGCCTTAAAATTGTTCTCTTCTTATTCATATGGGAAAGTCTGGTTTGCGGAAATAAAAAAATTGTATTTACATGTGAAGTCACTGTGGAAAAAATTATTGTTGATTTATTAAGAAGTATCTATTAAGCTGTGTTGTCTGGTCCAAAGGCACACAGTTTGGCTTTCTTTGGATGGAATAGGTTGCGTTTCACAGACTATAGTTAACTTTGCGGTACTGTCAAATTGCCTTAGAAACATAATTTTGTTCCTTTAAAGTATAGTTTAACTGCTTGGACCTGCATGTGGTCTGTAAACTAACTACCTTTACTTTGTTACCAATAAAACCCTAACAACCTCCTAGAAAGATCTGTGTACATCTGAGCACACCCTAATGCATTATAGTTCTGTCCCAGCACTGTGCTCTGTGCCCTGGTCTGGACAGAGCTGTTGGCAGGAGAGGAGGGGAGCAGGCTGCCTCTGCTAGCATCATAGAAGTCTCATTGCTGTCTGTTGGTAGTCCTTGCTTGCCTGCACATTAGTATTGATAGTCTGAATGCACACTGTGAGAAATTTCACTCACCTGGTACAATCACTGCAGTTATTTGTCTGAAAAAGTGGTTTAAAATAATTTGTCGTTTCAGGCAAAATCATAACACTGAGAAACAACTCAGATAATTATTAGGTCCTCTGATGTGTTTTCCTCTGGTACAGTTACTGCTTAGCAAACTTTGTGCATACTTTTCAGTCCTTCTCAGAATATTCGGCTACAAATACAAATTTTTTTCAAATGTGGTGGCAGCAAAAGATGTGTTTCCCCCTTGACTTGTAGCTTTCCTTTCTACCACATCATACTTGGGATGCATCTTTGCAAATGGAGGCATTCTGATGTATGAGGTCAAGGATCTGAAATTCTTCTGTGTGTATGCAAAGGGAAAATGTTTGTGCTTTGTAGGACACCAGATCTTTATTTTTCACTCCATGGTATTCTTACACTGGAAAGCTCATTGCTGGGGATGGGACAGAGCAGTAGTAGTCTTTCTTAATTCTTGTGCCAAACCCACCTGAAGAACCAAGATCTCTCTATACACAGCAGGGTGAGGGGTGATCCAGGTTGCTGTGTGTACTTTCCAGTGCATCTAGCTTGAGTAAATGAACCTACTCTTTAGTAATCATATAGCTGCTAAAGTTGTGCAGAGGTGCTCCAGGTATTTGCCAGAAAGTATGATTGGTGAGAAAAGGGGCTGAATTCTGAAAGAGAGTTTATTAACAAGGAAAAGAAAGAAAGAAGAAAAAAAAAACATAAAAAAATGAAATCGTATCTTCTCTTCCTCTCTCTAACCATTCTCTCTCAGTCTTTTTTGAGGAAAGTAAACACCATTCTCTATGGTCACCTGACGAAGATGGAGGTTATTTGGATATGCACTGCTAAAAATTGCACAGCCTGTACTTTTTGTCCTACCTCTTACTGTAGGAAATCATCTGTAAGTATCACGTCCATCACCCCATCATTGCTTAACCAAATCAAACCTTTTTTTTTTTCTTTCTTTCTTTTTTTTCCAGTTGTCTCACAGAGGTCTGTCCCTCCTGCCCTTTAATCATCCCTAATCCTCTCTGAACCTCCTCCAGTATGTCTACATTCTTTACTGGTATGTATGAGGAGCTAAATACAGTGTAAAGAGTGCAGAACAGAGCTATGGTGTAATGAGCACTCAGAAAACATAAAAAACCTCTGTCTTTGGACTTTGGTAACCACTGTGTAGTGGTTGATTTACAAAGTTTATCTGAAAAGGCATAATGCGCTATTATTCATTTGCAGATAAAAGTCTGAAATCTTCCACCTCTAATTCCGAAAAGAGAGGAGCAAAAATAAACTGCCTTGAGTTGCTGCTTGTACCTCAGTTCCATAGGATGGCATCTGCCTCTCAGGACACACACAGACCCCCCCAGAGTGCTCTGTAGTATTTCCTAAATGCCTGGCTTGTCCCGCTCGCTCCTTCTAACATCGCACTGGTCCTGTGCTGTGCAACTGGCCACTCCGACAGCTTTCATCATGCCAGAGTTTATGGCAACTGTAAATCTATTAAGCCACAATTTGCACTTAATAAAATGAAACGGCAAGCAGTTAAACGAAAGCTCGATCCTAAACGGGAGAACATTTTTCAGGAAAAGTCATTGGGGCTGCCACTGCTACTGCTGCCTGCCTGCCTGCCTACCTTTGAGAAATTCAATCGTGCTGATTGAGGGAACCTGGGGAGAGCTGGCTACTCCTTGCTTTAGTTCATAATGGCCCCATAGACCATTTAATCATCCGTGGATGACACAAAGGCCACGCTGTGAACACCGGATGTGGAGGAATGCACTTATCAGATGCTTCCTGCCCATGAGTGGGCACGGGTTCAGGCTCATCCCCATGTCCCTGTGCTTCAGAGTGTCTCCGCTGTCAGAGTAGAGAGCAGAGCAGATGACTGCAGTTGCTCCTCCTTTGCCTTTGTTTTCTTACATCGGAGCATGCACAAATAGTGCTTTGGGAGCTGAGCTCGGAGAGGGGAGGAAAGGCTTTGTGCTGCAGGCTGCTGACAGGCCTGGAGGCACCCGCCCTGAGAAGCACTGGGTGCAGCCTTAGCAGGAGGAGAGGGGCACTGGGAGACAAAGCAGAGACTTACTGGCTCCTGTGAAATAGATTTCTCTGTCGATGTTAAAATGACTTCCTCCATGTCCACAGTTTTGCCTCCGCTCCATATTGTGGCATTTCTGGGTGACCAAGTGGCTGACCCTGGTTTGTAGTTGAATAGTCTGGTCAGAAACCATATGCCCGGTTTCATTAACTAGAGAAAAAAAGGCTCAGCCAGGGGAGGCAATGAGCGCTTGAAAATCTGATCCATCTTACTAATTGGTTTGGAATATTAGCCTTTAGTTTAGATTGGAAATCCATTTCCTCCTGAATGCAGGCAATTTGCTGACAGCTCGGGCCATACATGTAACCATGCAAAGCTTGACACGCCATCCTCAACCCCGAGCACATGTATGCTGGCAAACACATTCAAAATAGCTTCAAGAGTTCGTAACTTCTGAGAGGACGCCTCTAGACACAGATCTGTGCCCATTCTTATGAGCATTCCTACTGACAAAGTTATAGGATTTGTAATTCAAAAAAGCAACTCGCTGCTGACTAATGCGTGCCAATTAAGTTCAGCCCATTGAATCAACAGTTTCCTGTTACCTGTTCCTTCAGGTAGAACAGCGGCTGATACCCCTGCCCTTTCCCAGGCTTCTGTGCAGGGACCTTTCCTGCCCGAAAACAGTGGGGACACCTGTTTTCTGAGCAGGGAAGGCCAGCACCTGAAATCCTAGGAATGGTCCCGCTATTGAAAACAGGGGGCTTGATAAGGCAGCCACTGTGATAGGCAGCGGAAATTTGATGATGAAAGGAGATGCCTAATAGATTAATCTGGTGTGATTTGCCAAAACACAGGGTTTTCTGGAAGATTATCCACACTCGCAATAGGAAGCCCTTTGTTTTGTGAAAGTCCCCACTTATCATGGTATTCTTTATCTCAACAAGAAACATAATGGTTTACTTGTTTACATGCATGGCAGATATATTCAGAGCCGGGCTTAGGAACTGTGAACTCCTTTTCATTTGAAACATTTCCAGCAGGCAGGTTATTAGCTGAGGGGGAACAAGCAGTTGGACACACATAAAATTTAAATCTGCCTTGCTTAGATTGGCAAAAATGAATGTTATTTCATCCACCGGGAAAATGTTTTACTTCCTGCTCAAATACTTTTGGAAGAAAATCACAAGCTCATTTGTAGCCATCATATATGTATGTATATATTTTTTTAGAGTTAAGTGTTATGTCTACAGAAACGTATTTGTTACTGTACGCTGGTTATTTTCCACTAATATTAATTATTTTATTAGCTTGTCTTTACTTCTTCAATTTTACTTTGCTTACTATAAAATGTGACTGATGGCTCTACATTATTTATACTGAATGTGTGGCTGGATTCTAGCCCTTGATGTACGCTGGATAGAACTGCTTTGGTTTCTGGAATTGATTTTTAAATACCTTACACATCCAGGACTGCAGAACTACCAAAGCACTGTGTTCTTGAACTCTGATAATAAACAAAAACTACCATGTTAGAAAACATTTTTATTAGAGTCCTTTTAGGTGATCCTGAACCAACAAAGTTTTTCACAGAGCTGAGCATTAAGCTCGCTGGGTGCACGGTATGCCTCCCACACAAAAGGGTGCACAGAAGGAGAGTGCATTGTACAAGCAAAGCTGGAGCCTTTAAAGCACAGGAGTTTGTGGGGTTGTTTTACTGCGCTCCTCGGCAGTAGCACGTTGTACAAAACAGGCTTCAAATTTACAGTAGAGGCAGCCAGTTTCCATCCTAGGATAAATAAGAGGTGGGGAGCTGCTTCAAACTAAGTCGAAAGAAAAGGAAGATAAGAAATCAGTCTGCAATATCCAATGCCACAGAATTAGCTATGGGGACCTACCTCAGGACTTTGCTGCAGCCAGCACAACAGTGAGGTAGGAAACGACATTAGAAAGAAGAGGAAAATGGGACTGAAAATCTGATAAATCCATCAAAAAGAATAGATCTCCAAAGATTTGTCTGTCTAGACCAGTGGACTGCTACAAATGAGAGTTAGTGGCTCATGCAAAGGGATACAATGTAATGAAAAATTACCATGGAGTAATACTTGGCATAGACAAAGGATTTTATTTTACTTGTAGGACATATTTTATGGTTTATGAAAACATTGGAAATCTACTTTCTGTTTTCTTCTTCCATACTCATAGCTTACATTACTTATTTTACAATGTGTTCAGGCACACATCGTACTTTTTTCTGTATGCTCCAAACCTTCCTATAGTTCAAACTGTTGTTAAAGCCAAGTGCTGCACTTGACTAGTTAGCGTGCAGCTGAAACTGAGGAGTGTGAGAGAAGACTTTCAGAATTTGGTTGGAATTAGCCCAAATTCATCACAATTTTTGCAACATCTCTTATTTGGGTTTGAGAGAGCTCCAGATCAGTGCCTGGCTCACAAAGAAGTGTTGCACGCTGAATGGGTGATTTGTTGAGAGGTGAGGCTTCTGTTGAAGCAAAGCATCTTGGAAACAATATGGAGAGAGCCCTGGCACGTCTACACAATATGCTTTGTCACATGCTACTTCTTTCCACCAAATCCCACCAATTACCCTTACAACAGAGTTTTGAGAGCAAAACTGAACAACAAGAAAAAAGAGTTTATATGAAAAATCAGTATCATTTTTCTTGTGAATGTCCTTTACAGGGAAATATCTCTTAAAAATGCATGTATAATGACAAAGTAGCAAGCAATAGTTCATCTCTGTATATACACTGGATCTTTAGCACTTCTGGTTTGCTGTTAGAGATGGCCCAGGCAGACTTTTGTGCCTGGAAGCTCATGGGTTGCTTTTGTGTTTCATGGCTGTAGTTTTGTCCAGTAAAAGATATCACCTCTTCTTACAAGCCTTGACTTGGTTGTAAACTTAGATCATCCAAGCTACAACAACAACAGGACAAACTCCGCATAGTGCAAATGTAATTTGCAGGGTCAGCATGAAACTGATCCTGGATCTTGGATGAAAAGAGAGCTATATATGTTGTCACATCCATAGAGCTGCCAGCACCTGCTAAGAACCTTCAACACAAACTGAAGCCAAAGTGAGCTGAGGTCACGCTTCAGGCACGCCAGCATTAAGTCATTGTGTTCAGAGACCCTGACTAAATGCAGGGGCAGTGTGTACATATTGCAAAACCACAGTCCTCTGTCCATCCTCTATTCTAGCTGCCCTTGGGTCTCCTTCACGTAGGACATGCAGAAGTCTTCCGGCTATATGAAATGATAAAAAAACAATTTCTACATTGTTAGGTTAGCTATAGAATTTGTATGCAAGGCAAGAGTTTAGCCCAACATATTCTTCCAGATTTTTCAGAAGATGTTAAATATGTCAGTTCTGTGAAGTATGTACTATAATGCGTTTTCAGTTTTACTGACCTCCCTAATGGAAAGACAAACATTGCAAAAATCCTTACTGAAAAGAAGGATGACTTTGGCATGTCAACTCTCCATCAGTAGATCTGAAGCAACAGAACATTTATTGTTTTCAGTTCACCACAATTTTAAAAAGAAAATCTTGGATTTTTGGCAGCTGAAAATAAGAGCTTTCAATTCAGACAAAAGAATTGTTGTTTCTGGTATTAGTCCAAAGAATTAATACAACATAAAAAGTAATATACTTCTGTCTGTATTTTAATGACAATGAAGTGTGTGTGCACTCTAATTTTGTCCGCCTTCTCCTACACTGTATTTCCCTTCTTTGGTCCTTTTCCCTGCACCACAAGAGGGCATGGTGTGTGGCATCCCATCACTCACATTTGGCTGAATGCATTCAGGAATTGATACTGTAGCAAAAAGGTCATTAGACCTATAAATTAGTATGATCTTTGTGCAGAAATCCAAACGCTTTCATATTAGAGGGACAGTTTCCATTACCTAGTTTGGTGTCCAGCATACTGTAGAAATAAATGCAGCTGCTTCATTTTGGAGCCAGTAGACAATTCCCATCATCAGTAGCAAAGACAACTGTTTGATCTATTCTATCTGCTTGTCCTCCCTACGTGTCCATCCTTTTTCCTAACCCTGACCTGTATGTCCTGTCCACGGCTTTTCAGTATCTATGAAACTTCATGGAATTATTTTCAGTTATTCTCTGGAGAGGAATCACCTTCCCAGTTTCAGACTTGCGAATCTCTTCAATTGAAGCCAAATCACCACTGGAAAATGTTTTCGCTCTCTCTTTTCTATCCTTCTGTGCAACACACAAGGCAGAAGGATCTTGATTGTCTTCTGCCAGTTCAAACAAAAACTGTCTGGGTGGAATGAGCATTCCTGTTGCCATCCTTCTCTCCCACACAGATGATGATCATTTATAGCAATTTACAATAATACAGCTTTGGAAAATATATATTGGAGGAGAAAGAGTTGTTTTAAGAGCTATGTGGAATTTTCAATATAAAACTAAGAAAAGCATAGGCAATTTTTAGTGGTAAAATATTTAAATCCCTGCATATTTGACAGATTATTCCATGTGAATGATAATGATTTGTTGTAAATATCACCATAGCAGCTACATATAAATATGTGCAGTCTAGTCTGCACTTCAGAATAAAGAGAGGTTTATCTTTATTACCTGGTAGGATACCAAGAATAGAAACATCCCTGTACTCTTGAGAAAGGAGAACCAAAGTTTGCTTTCCTCTTTTTTTTCTTTTTTTTTTTTTTCCTTTCATTTGAACAGTGAGAAAATTGTAATGAGTCCTAGCCAGAAAATGTTGGCAACTGTACACTGGATAGACTGGAGAGGTGAAATCTGAGAATCCCAGAGGCAAAAAAGAAGGATGCTTCAGGAACAGAAACTCAGATTTGGTAGCCACCCTCACAGAGATGGTGAAAACAAAGCTGTAAGGAGGAACAAAGTTGCCAAGGGATGAGCTGAAAAGGGAGAAAGGGAGCAAAGAAAAAATAAAGCCTTAAAAAGGCGGAGGAAGGAGAGGCAATAAAAGGAGCAGAGAATGTAAGAAAAGAGAATGTACAGGGCAGCTCCAGAAGCATTAAGAGATCAGAGAAGGAAGCCATTTGGGTGTCCAAAGGAGGTGGTGAACTTAGAAGAGGGGTGATGCAGAAGCAGTAAGATAAATTCTGTTGGAGAAGGTGGCAGTTACCTCAGTGAAAGAACTGCAGGACAGCTGGTGCAGGGGAAAGCCTATCAAAGGGTAATGCCTGAGGCAGGAGGCAAAGAGGAGGAGGAAAATGGCAGCCTAGTTCCTTCATCACTTAAGCTATTTACATCATCCATTTGAAGGCATTTGAATGTAGTGTTCGAGCCAAGGCTAGAGTCTCTCCACCCTCCCATAGAGCCAGCAGAGAGGCTGCACTGGTCAGCACAAGCTCTTTTTCTTGCCTTCCCTCTGGAAGATAAACTTTTTATCTCCCTTGTCTGTACAAGTTCCCTAAGGAATTCAATGCACAACCGGGCAGAGCTCCACCACCCGCCCTCCCAAGCTAGCCCCAGATTTCTTCTGCTAAAAACAATGATATACTGGTAAAGAGAGTTTAAAAGCTTAGCCCTGCTTGTCTAACAGGAATACGTCTTTTCCCTCTTTTTTTCAAATGGGTCATTTCTCAAAAGCTTTTCATTCTGATTAAAAATGGTTTACATTTTTCAAGAGCTTATAAAGTTGAGTAATGCTTAAAATGCACATGCAAAATAATAGGAAGTATAGTAAATCATGCTATGTGATGAAAAATTTGTACAAAAGTGCGATGTTTTGTCCTCAGAAATAATCTAATGTTGTATGCATTGGTGTGTAAATACCTCAGATCCTGTTTCAATTAAATGCCTTCATTGAAGGAACCATAGCATGAAGATTGACTACCACTATGTACAGAAAGTGATAAATTATCCAAGGATTATAGTTCATAAACATGAGACTCCATGTCTAGGAAAAAATGAAATAACTGCCTTAGATATATTTAAAAAACAAGGTGTTCTGTGAGTAGCCAACAGAGCTTCATCTGAGAGTGTATTTTTTGTCTCAGAAATAACCTCTATACGTTATTACTGCGTTGACCCTATTCATCTCTGACATCCCTACCTGGTAATCCCTTCTGGCAAGAGAGAACACAGCCTGAAGCCAGCCCCAAGCTATGGGGTTACTGATTTGCTGGCCAGTACACGGCCAGGAGCATTCATCATGCATCCAGATGCTGCCAAGCAAAAGCAACGCTGAATTCGACCAAATGGGGTCCAGGTTACCTGGAAGAACAAACAAGTTTTCTCTCTTCCCTCCAACTACAGAATTTCATGGTAGTTACTGGAACTTAACAGTGTTTGGGAGTTCTCATCCTCTCTCAATTATGTGTCAAATTGCCCAATTTTTTTTTTTTTTTTTTTTTGCAGGAGGGGGTTGGAACAGGGGGGGAGGTGCAGGAGAGAATGGGGAAGGGAGGAAGAGAAAGAGCTAAAAATACCATTTGGATTTTTCCAGGCTCCTTGTCCTGGAATATTAGCAAATGTGATGCGTAAAACAATATCTTTTTTTGTTGTTGTTCACTAAAGACACGGAGTAGCAGACATAAATTGATTATTTTTATTTTGATACGGTAACATGCTTTCATACACACCAACAGCTGCATTTTCTTCAGTTCAGAATACATATACTTTCAGCTCTGCATTTTTGTTCTCCCAGAAGGACAGGCAACGCACCAAGGACTCATTTGGCCAGCGGGGGGTAAGAAAACTTTCCAGCGTAGAGATTACTATGGAGATAAACCCACAGCTGTGTGAGGAGTACATTGATAAAATTACATCTGTTTACATCAGCTGAAGATCTCCCACTTATCTGCAGTAATGTGTTTCCCAAGACAGCTTAACTGATCTGGACTTAATACTTGATTACATGGTTATTACAAGAACTCTACAATTGCTCATAAGAGAAATCTTACTGTCTTTAGTAGACTTATCTAATATATACTCTAGGTCCCACAACTATGGCTGATACTACGTATCAGCAAACTAAATTGAATGTTTTCAGTGACCTGTACTGCTGTTTTCATGCCGCTCATCAGCAAAGTCATTTATGGTTTTGGGGAGTTCAAAACCTTTCTTTGAGGTAACTGGACTCACGAGAATAGTCCATAGATATAACTGACAGTACAGGGGGTGAAGTGAAATTTGAGTTCTATGATGTGCTAATGTCAACATCAAGATGCAGAAGGTCCAGGACAGCTCCCACTGCTTTCAGTATTCTGATGTCAGAGATAAGTATTGAATATTATTTTTGAGAATATTATTCTTTTTCATACTTTCATACCGGTTTCAATTTGGATTACTGCATCTTAGTTACCTGGTTATCTGGTTTTCACATCATGGCAGCCAATCCACTGAGGGTGCAAGACTATCTCTTGTGGCTGAGATGCAGATGTGCTTACGGAAGGCCTTGCTCTTACAACTTGTGTTGTAAACAACGCAACATCAAGTGCCATCCTAAGGAAATACATCTACATGCAGGTACATTTATCTCTGATTTTCCTCTCATCTCACTCATTTTTCTTTCTTTTTTGTCTGTCTCAGTGTATGTCATTTGTTCTTTTGTTCTTGCTTTCTTAAATAATGAAACCATTTTATATTTAGTATCCATAGTGAAAAGAAAAGAAAAAAAAAAAAAAAAACAGGAGAAAATGAATCAGTGTAAACATTGGCTTTGCAGAGAACTGTAATGGGTAATGGCTGAGGAAATTCTCTTCCAAAGTCACTGAAGAAGCCACAACATAAATTTTTTTGCCCCCAGTGCATGACAGCCCAAGGTCCATCTCACGAGGTAAGATATGAATAACTTAGAAATCTAATTACGCTGACTTTCAGGGGTGATATTCACTTGCTGCCACTCCAAAGCCAGCAATACAAAAGTTTGCAAAGACAAAAAAAAATACAAAAATACACTACATTGGTGCCCATAGTCCCTCGTTCTCATTTTCAAGAATTAATGATAGTGCATCTGTCCAGTTATTTAGATGTCAAACTATACTTCTCTTCTTTTTTGTTCTCACAAGAATTTGGGTGGATGCGTGGATAGGGCTGAGAGTTTTGTTCAGATGAGTTTTTTGCGTATATACCATTTCACATTGCAAAGAAATTAAGAATGGTATGTATAGAGAATGAACAACTTCATAGCAAAATAACTGTTCTGTCTGCTCTTAATTTATTATACATTTGATTGCTTTCTGAATATATCATATGGACTACTGTACTTGAAACATACTTTGAAAGCATCTACCAACACAATAATCAGTTTTGTTTATGTTGCAATCAGACCCAACTCATGTCTGTAAAGTCATCACATTTTATGTATTTACACATAGACTTTCTCTTGCCCCCAGCAGACCGCATAAAACACAAGGAATGGTTCCTCAGTCCTCAAGACAAATCTGCACAAGATTCAAAACGTCAGGATAAGTCTGCTGCCTGAGTTGGGAGAAGAAATCATAACTGGATCAAGGAGGTGTTCACCTGTGGCCTGGTATACTCTGCCAGGGCCTCTGGGTGCTGCTCACAGGCAGGATAAGAAATAGGACAGTGAGCCTCAAGAATTTCATTCCAAGCTCTCTACCAGGCAAGGAAAATTGTGTCTTTCATTTTCTAGAGATGGCAAAAGAGAGCAAGTGTCTGTTGCCATTATGTTTTACACTAATAGCGAGTTAACACCTCCTCAGACAAACATGGAGCTTCAATGTGCAGCTCTGGGAGGAGAGGTTCTGCTATCTGTATGACAAATATCTGCCAGCTCGGTTTCAACACACGGAAGCTACAGCTGCAGCCCTTGCTCTGCATCAACACATTTGCTCTTGCAAGACTTTCAAACACAAGAATTTTGAAAATTTGAATGAAGTACCATTTGGACTAAAAAAAAAAAAAAAAAAAGGTCAAAGATACAAATTACATGGGAAAAAAAACCCTTTTAGGTACAGCAGATAAAACACATTCTGCACCCCTATTTCTGCTGCAGTACTCTGCGGCTGACATGGAGGAACATATATTTTTGTTAAACAGCAGCCCTATATGATGACTTCAAAGCTGGGGAACACTCACATCACCCCACCAAACACTTCTTCATCTATGAAGAAGGCCAAGAGATCTGACTCGGTAGTGATTTCAGTACTGTACTAAAGAGCCTGTGTTGTTTTAAGTACAAGTGGTTCCACTGATTAGATAGAAAGCACTAGGAAGAAAAAAAATTGAACAGGCAAAGATCACGGGAGTTCAAAAGTGTGAATTTAGAGAAAGTTACCCAGAGGTTGAATTTCATTGGAAATTTTAACATTGTCTTTTCAGGTCTAATAGTGCCTTGCCATGCTAAAAATCAAAATGCAATGGTACAGTGTAAAAAAAGAAAAAAAAAAAGCCTTAAAACCAACATAGTCAGGAGACGCATCACCAAAACCTCACACAGAGATATCTGGCATGGTAGTGCTAAAAAAAGTACTTTGCCAAACACTTGCTGGAAAGGACAAATGTTGTTTTCGTTCAAGTCTATAAAATGAAGGGGAAAAAAGGAAAAAAAAAAAAAATCAGCAGCCCAGGTCCTATTATTTGTAGCTGTGCTTTCTTTGCAGACTTTGCCTGTCCAAAGGTATCACTCTGATTATCACTTTGATTCGGAGAAATCCAGATTTTCTTCCACTCCACAGCGATGCCTGAGCGCACTCAGTAACTTCTGTGTCAGAAAGACTTCAGATGGAAAGCTGATGTAAAGAGCTTCAGAACACAGACATCACAAATAGATAATTAATCTATGCAAAAAGAAACACAACAGAAGCCCGCTGTAAGATTTTAGAGCTGTTGAGAGCGTACTTGCTAAAAATTGTCGCTCTTACGGTGGTTATCGTTTTTCTGTATTATTTAAACATTCTGACTTAAAATCTCAAAATGCGTTCCTATGTCAGTGACAATCTTAATAGAGCCCAATTAGTTCCACAAGGCACTCTGTGATGCACAAGCCCCTGCCTTGATTGCGGTGAATGGTGGGTATTTCCTGTGTTTAAGTCCACATATGGATCGAGTAAGGTGGTGGCAGAGAGACTACTGTTTTCCTTCACTACATCTTCATTTCTTTTTCACAGGCTAAGCCTTTTTTGTTTTTCCTGGCTCTGTTGTCAAAACACTGACCAGAGTTTTGGCTCATGGTATTGGAACGGGAGGCCAAAACAATCCTCTGGAAACCAGTGTGGCAAAATGTATTTTAGATCTCTACATTCACCGTTCAGCCATGCGAGTTTCCCCGCCCACCGCCCCACTCTGTGGTTCAAAAACAACATGGGTTTGCCCCCAGAACGGCTTGATTTATTTGACAAGCTTTTTCAGGCTGGGTGTATCAACATTTGAACTGCTCTGAGGCTCAGCTTCTTACGTCACGTGTACAGCAAGTAGTAAAACACACGCTCATCATTTTCTGCCTCTATTAAAGCAGACAAGGTGAACACATTGTGTGTTCCACAGGATTGCTTAGAAAGCTGCCGGTCCCTCCAAAGACAGACCAAGCACAGCAATTCTGTTTTCCCTCAAACCCATGCAGCTGGGATCTTTTAAGCAATCTTTGTTACAGACTCTTAGGAAAATACATCTTCATAACACCCACCTGCAAGTGCACCTCCTGCCCAATGCAGTACAATAAAAATGACACTTTGTAAGGGCTTTCTGCCCAAGATGTGGCACAAGAACCCGGTGATACTGCAACTCATTGTCCTGTGCTGTCACACCCGGGAAGGGACCGTGGTTAACTGTAGGGATGGATATAAGCTACAACTTGGCCGTAAAACTGCAGTCAGGACAAGACCCGTTTTACACATACAATTGGGGAAATTATGGAGGTAGATTAAATAATCTATGCAAACAGAATCTGATAGTTAGAAGTACTGAGATATAATTCCCTGAGTGAAGAGCTCTTATATGATTTATTTCCAACCTTTTTAATTCCACTGATATTTACTGGGTACTAGTGCAGTGATCCAGGCCTCTTTTGGTGTAGGCTGTGTGGCTTCGATCTACGTAGCAGCAACCTACAGAGATATGTCTAGGGCTGGGGGTAGGATCCACTTCATCCTTGATCAATCTATATGTTATTTGTATGATACTTGGCCAAATCTCAATATCCCTCCTGGATTTACTTCCCAAAGAGTGTGTATGTGTGTGGGGGGGGG